>NC_068401.1:17854070-18160856 GCF_023724105.1 Carassius gibelio | reverse complement strand
CGTTGCTGGTCCAGGTATTATGATACACTGTACTCTAGTAGTCCTTTACAGGAAGTTGCAGGTCGGCATGTTCCTGTGGAGCATTTGTTGGTTTTGCCAGAAACGGTGGTAGCCACATGATGCACAGACCTAGATATGTAAAAAAAGAAAAAGAGTAATCAACAGTATATCAGGATTGAATATAGATTAAGTACTGTACATTACTGATAACTAGATATTCTGATTTTCTAACCAGATGGCCTGCTGCGCAAACAAAACCGTACCTGCTTGATCTTAACAAAAGTTCCTTCCTGCTGCACGATGCTACTAACCTAAAATTTAGTTCCACCTTTAGCATTGAGTCTACACATACAGCAAGAACTGCTGCTGTTAACTCCAGTCGTGGAATATTGATGGCCTTCAATGGTGTCACCCTAGCCTTGCCGAGAAGAAAGGAGACATGGATGTGACGTTGCTGGTTCAACATCCTCAAGTATGTAACAGTCCCATATCCACCTTCACTGGCGTCAGCGAAGTGATGCAGCTGGGCTACCCTTACGAAAATTAACCATGGTTTTACTACATATAAAACCAAAAAACAATGGTTACTGTAGTTAAACCATGGTAACCACAAATTAACCATGGTTTTGCTATATTAACCATAGTTTAACCATGGTATTTGTAGTAAATCTGTGGTTTTACAAATGGCAGTCAATACGCCAAAAAACCATGGGTTACTACAGTTTTACTATAATAAAACCATGGTTATTTTTCGTAAGGGTTGGGCAACCTCACCAAAGTCCACTGGCTTGACGCATCTTGGTACCTCCAAAGCATTGAGCTGGTCAAGGTCTTCCAACCATATTTTCCATTGCTTTAAGATGTCAGATGGTAAGGCATCATCCCATGCACATCTTCTTCAACATAATTCCTGCTGAATCACCTTTGCAAGCAGTGTTACTGGTGCCAGGAAGCCTAGGGGGTCATACACTGAGCAGATGGTTGACAGCATACCATGTCTGGTAAGTGGCCGTTGCCTTACTTCGATCTTAAATTTGAAGGAGTCGGTTTCTACAGACCACAATAGACCCAGAGCTCTCTCCACTGGCAGCTTGTCCCGATCAAGATCCAATTCCTTTAAATCCTTAGCCCTCTGCTCTGTAGCAATGGCATGCAAGACGGCGCGGCTGTTGCTAATCCACTTCTCCAAGACAAAACCTCCCTTCTGACACAGTAAAGTTAGGTCTTGGATCATCTGTATAGCATCCCCTTCAGTGGCAGAGCTCTTCAAAATGTCATCCACATAAAAGTTTTTCTTGACAGCTTGACATACATTGGCAGCAAACTCAAACTGATGATCATCGGCACCTTTTCACAGCGCATAGCTTGCACAACTAGGAGAGGACACAGCACCAAACAAGTGAACTGTCATCCTGTGCTCCATCAAGTCCTGGGTAACATCTCCGTTTGGCCACCAGAGAAAACAGAGAAAGTCACGATCTTCTTCTGCAACTTTTACCTGGTGGAACATGGCTTTTATATCACCCATGAATGCTACAGGTTCCTCTCTGAAAAGAAACAGGACCCCAAGCAGCGAGCTGGTGAGGTTAGGGCCCTGAAGCAGCTCCTTATTCAAGGATGCTCCTTGAAAAGTGGCTCCACAATCGAACACAACCCGAAGTGTTCCTTTCCTTGGGTGATGGACCGCATGGTGAGGGATGTACCACACTCTTCCAGGCTCACCCTGAAGCTTCTGCTGGGGCACAAGTTCTGCATAGGTGTTATCGATAAGGCCATTCACATACTGTGCGTACTCCTTGTGCAAGCTGTCATTACTCAAGAACTTTCTTCTTAAGCCCTGCATCCTTTGCTTCACCACAACCAGGTTATTAGGTAGAGAAACATCCTTTTTTTTGAAGGGTAACTTTAAACAGTACCTTCCATCTTGCAGCACTGCTGAATCCATGATCTCTATAAATCTGATGTCATCTCGAGACATTTCCTTTTCCTCTGCAGCCTTCTCACTGAAGTCATGATTGTATTGACTGACAAGCATATCTTCGAGCCTTTGCAGAGAAATGTGGTTCACTGTGGCTGAGGATAATGATGCATCACTGTTTCCACTCAGTGGGCCATTAACCACCCATCCCAGCACTGTCCTAATAGCGTACGGGCCATTCTGGCCGCTATTTATGACCTCCCAGGGTTCTAATACCTTGGGTGCGTTAGTTCCAATTAACAGGTCAACATCTGCCTTCACACTTGGGATGCGCACACTTGATAGATGAGGCCATTTAGCCAGATCCTCCGGCTGGATCATATTATCCACTGTGACTGGCAGTTCTTTCTGTGTAAATACTTCAGGAAGGATATAATAATCATTACCGTCCAAATTAGACACCTCCAGACCTGACAAAGAGAATGCTGAAACGACCCTTTCTTGCCCCATTGTGCGCAACATGAAACTTGTTGCTTTGCCTGTGATGTTCAACTTCCGCATCAGGTTTTCAGAGCAGAATGTGGCTGAACTTCCCGGATCTAAAAAAGCATAGGTTGTAATTACCTGGCTTCCCTTCGCCGACTTCACTTTAACAGGAAGGATGGCTAACACACTCTGGTCCTTACCGGCCCCTGTATGTCTGCATGTTTGAGGAGAGGACTGTTGCTGGCCAGGTGAAGCTGTTAACTGTTCCTGAGTCACTTGTCTTTTAATATGTAGTACAGTAGGGTGAGATTGTCCACAAATTTTACATGCCAAGCGATCCCCACAGTTCCTGCTCATGTGACCGGCACGTAGACATGCAAAACAAACTCCCTTTTGTCTCAGGAAGAGGATCTTCTCGTTATGCATTTTACCTTTAAACTGCTTACACTCCTCCACAAGATGGTGACGATCACACCAAAGGCACTTAGCTTCCTCAGTGTGCTCTATACCCAATGGCTGCTCCTTTGCGTCCTCAAACAACTCTTCAGTCACAGCAGCAGCAACAATGTTACTCCTTACATAGCTCCTGGGCTGTGAATTAAACCTTGAAGGAGGCTTTGGTAGCAAGGAAGTATGTGGATCCTGTATGTCGCCAAACAGAGGGTCCGAAAGGATTTTGACACAGCGTTCAATAAATTGGACCAAGTCATTAATGTGGGCTCGGTCATGGGACCGTTCCATGATGTCATAAGCTGTAGTTCTCCATTGCTCTCTCATTTTATATGGTAGCTTGGAGATAATGGTCCTCATATTGACTGGCATGTCCAGTTCCTGCACATAATGAAGCTCCCCTATTACATTGCAGCAACCACGTAAAACAAGGAATAGTCTTGCAGTGCTCTCAAATCCTCAGCCTTAACCACTTGCCAGGCCAATGCCCTTTTCATATAAGCTATGGCGACCTTATATGGATTGCCAAAGTGTTCCTGAAGAAGACCTTTCGCCACTTTGTAGCCGTGGTCAGGTGCCATATGCTGACAGCTACGCACTAGCTCTTGCGGTTGTCCTCTAGTGAACTGCTCTAAATAATAAAGACAGTCTGCACTTCCAGCTTTGCTTTCCACACCTTGTTCAAAGGCTCTAGTGAACGGTCTAAATTGAAGAGGGTCCCCATCAAACACAGGAACCTCTCTTAATGGCAGGGATGAGATATGTTGTTGGCGAACCAGGGTAGCGGTAATGTCATTTTGTCTTTGTAAAATGGCCAGTAGATCTGAAGAACGAGTTCCATTGGCTGACTGGTCCGTGAAAAACCTTTGCTGATTGTGTTCTTGCACGGTTGTCACCTGCTGCTGATACTCAGCTGGTTCCAATGTTCTTTGCTGTAGCTCACGTGGATCGTACTGATGTTTAGAGGCCTCCTTACACCACAGCTCAGTTTGCCTTTTGAGCACCTCTGGTGACAGCGGGTTGTTAGGTGGTGACGGTCCTTTTGCAGAGATATGTTGTGTTAGCTTTGATAATCGAGGTTGAAATTCCGTTGTTGTAGGATTTAAGACACTTTTTGTTTGCATTTTCCTTTTTTCCTTTTCCACATAGGAATTCATGCCATTTGAAGATACTGCTGAACAACCTTTCTGATCAGCGGCCTGTAACACAGACAACTTAGCAGCAGATGCAGCCAACTCTGCATCTACATCAAGCTGCTCCCTTCTCCTCCTCAGTTGCTGTTCCTGCTCCTCAAGGGCATGTCTTTCCTTCAAAGCTGCAGCTCTAGCCACAAGTGCAGCTCTCTCCGCCACAGCCTTTATCCTAGCTGAGGAAGTGCTAGATCTTCCACTGCTAACAGTTTTATGTGACCGTTTGCTGCTGATATTAGACACACTGTCGTTTTGATTGACACCATCCCCACCCTTGCCATTTTCATGAACAGCTTTAAAACCCACATTTGTTTTAGGCCTCCCATGAACACTTACATTTAAACCAGCATCAAACATTTCAGGTGACTCAGTTGACAAAGCAACATTACCCTTTTTAGAACACCTTGTAACAAAGCCCTTTGTTTCAGACATAGCATCATTATTAGCTATCATCTTTGTTTTAAACCACACTTCATGTTTTTCCTTTTCATCAACAGGCAATAAACTCAACAAAGACTCATGAATACGCTTTGCATCATTACATGTTTCTATCAGTTCCTTCAAAGCATTTTTTAACTGTGGTTTTTGATTTTTTAAATCTTGCATTGATTTTCTAATTATGCTGGCGTTATCCAATTTAGACTTTCTATCTGCTTGCAACATAATTAGTTTATCAACAAGTGATTCTGCACGTTTGGAATCCTTGTGATCACCAACATTACCACTGCTGAATTTACTAACAGCTTGCATTGCAGTCTGTTCAATCGCGGGAGATTGTTCATCCATGTTAACCAATCAATCAAACGATTCGCTTGTAAGTCCGTAGGTCTAACACAAAGTTCACAAAGTCATGAAAAAGTCTCCAGTCAATCTGGCGGTATTTATCAGGTGTTTTTTTTTTTTTTTTTTTTTTATTACACCCGGGTATATGTGTGCACACAATTTAAAATGGCCATTAAGGATAGTAGCGTTACAAATACCTCTTTCGTTGGGCCCGTACCGTCATCAGATGGTCCCTTGTGATGTTACTCCGTGGTCTGATTTCAATATCAAACCAACACCCTGTCACCAGAAAGCCCACGTAATATCCAAACAATAATCCACAAGAAAACCGAAGGCTCGTCGGCTGCTCTCAATTCCATGCATGCATGCCGAAGACTCCGACGTTTGTAAACAAAGTCCGAACTAATGCGGGGTTTTTGACTAATGTTAAGGAGTTCGTTTTGGTTTCGAACTACTTAGATGTCTGAGCCCGGAGAAGCCGTGATTGAAACACTATGTTACTATGCTCACTTGATTGCCCTGTGCTAAACCATAAACGTATAGACGAATGTTGAAATCCAAAGTGGTCCATTTATTTTAATATAGCATGGTCTATAGCAGTTTCTATCAGTGTAACAATACAAAGCGCCGCGCAAGCGGTCAAACACCCTTTGCCCTTCCAGGTCAAACACCTGTAGACAACATTGTATCTGCTGCCTTTATACCTGAGGCTAAGTTACAAACATGCGCCACCCAGTGTTAAACAAAGAAATTACAACCCAAATACAAAGCGGCATTTGGCTCTAACAATGTCTATGAAAGATTGTTACTGTAGCCTACTGTGATAAAAGAGTGTCATAATGCTGAAAAAGCTTTATATATATATATATATATATATATATATATATATATATATATATATATATTTTACATGATTTGATATCAAAATAATGGACAAAGCTTGTGTTTTGTGGTTTAAACTGCCGCGGATCAGTAGCGGACTGCAAACGCATCCTGTGTGAAAGCACAATGAGTCCGTGCTGCTTCAGCACATCATACATAACGCACACGGACTGCATACGCACTGCAGACGGATTATATGTGAAACAGGCGTTAACGCTGTATTGCACCTTCGTGTGAAGTGGAAAATCGATTCCTGAGCAATCAATGCCAACTAATTCAGCACCCTCACTTTGGACAGCGCTCTTGTAACAACAGACGTAAGAGGCAGGGTGTTAAGAAGCTTCCTAAGGGACACTTCGGGGGAACAAACTTAGGAACATAAACAACTTTGGTAAGATATATCTTTCGAGGTATTCTTAGCGCGCTAAGAGTGAGTGTTATCGGGGAACCCCGGCCCAGATCCAACATCAATGGAGCTTCAGATTTGGGGGTGAATGACATGAAACTCTATTTGTTTGTTTATTCATTCATAATATATGAAACAAAGCATCCCAAATGACTTGACTACACTGCTAATGTGATGAGCACATTTTAATTTCTGAATTAACCAAAGTTTGTGCAATATGAATTTTATTTGTACAATTCTGATTTATGTAATATAAATGCAAAAATTTCTTATGAATTTAAAAATGTTAGATTATAACCTTTCAAAAGATACTACGTATGTCTAAATTTGTGGGCCAACACTTATTTTAAAAAAACACACATGATGCTGCACTTATCAGGTTTATGTTACGGATCACTCGGGAAGCTGAGGAGTAACAGATGAAGATGTTTATTAATACAAGACACAAGCAGAGGAGCAGGTAGTTAGGAGTGACAAGGAGTTTGGTTCCATGCAGGTAAGGCTGTGACTTCTTGAAGGGATGGTGAACCACACACACGCACACTTCGGGGAACTGGATCTTTCGGAGAGGATCTCTGGAGAGAGTAGAGGAGGAGTTAGTAGTTAGGAGCTGGAGTTTATAGGTGACTGGATTTATTTGCTGGGTGATGGTGAATGGGCCAATGAATCTGGGACTGAGCTTGCGGCAGGGTAGACGCAGGTGGATGTCCCAGGTGGACAGCCAGACCTTATGACCGGGTTGGTAGTGGGGAGCCTCGGACCAGCGAAGGTCAGCTGTCGTCCTGCGTCTGTGAAGTGCCTGCTGTAGTTGGTGATGAGCCAGACCCTAGCAATTCCCAATGTCATAGTTTACCTCCGCCGGGTTGAGTTTCCGGAAGAAGGCACATGGATGGAGGCAGCTGGGATTCTCCTGCTGCTGGGAAAGTAGCACTCCCACTCTGGTGGTCGAGAAATCCACTTCCACCACGAACGGTCGATCGAAGTCCGGATGTACCAGGAGTGGGGCGGCCGTAAAGGCTTGTTTGAGGGTTTGGAAGGCTTCAGTGGTGGTTGGAGTCCAGGAGAGGGATTTTTAGCTTTTGGCGGAGAAGGTTAGTAAGAGGGCTGGTGATAGTACTGAAATTGTGTATGAATCGTCTATAGAAATTGGCAAAGCCAAGGAATCGTTGCAGCTCCTTGATGGTGGTTGGAATGGGCCAGTCCCTGACAGCGTTCACCTTCATCTCGTCCATCTGGATGCCACTGCGGTCGATGGTGTATCCAAGGAACTGCACTGAGGGCTGATGGAAGGAACACTTTTCGGCTTTGAGATAGAGTTGGTAGACCCTCAGGCGTTGCAGGACCTCTGCAACGTGGCGCTGATGTCCTGCCAAGCTCCGGGAATAGATCAGGATATCGTCAATGTATACTAGGACAGACTTGTGGAGGAAATCCCGGAGCACCTCATGAATGAAGTCCTGGAATACGGAGGGGACGTTAACAAGCCCATACGGCATGACACAGTACTCATAGTGGCCAGTAGGGGTGATCAAGGCGGTCTTCCACTTGTCCCCCTCACGTATCCGGATGAGGTTATACGCGCTGCGGAGGTCCAACTTGGTGAACACAGTGGCACCACGGAGATGTTCCAGGGCAGCAGGGACGAGAGGAAGTGGGTACCGGAATTTAAGAGTGATTTTATTGAGCGCTCTGTAATCAATGCATGGTCTCAAACCTCCATCCTTCTTAGCCACGAAGAAGAAGCTTGAAGCAGCAGGGGAGGTAGATGGAGGAATTTACACTTGGGCCAGTGCCTCCTTGATGTATTCCTCCATGGCCTTCTCCTTGGGAACGGATAGGGTATATCCTTCCCTTTGGCACTGGTTCACCCGGCAGCAGATCGATAGCACAGTCCCATGGCCGGTGTGGAGGCAGCTTGGAGGCCTGCTTAGGGCCGAAGACGTCGCTGAAGGGGGCTTAGCAGGGAGAAATGGTGATGGATTGGTTCTCAACAGGGCTCTCAATGGATGTGGAGTAGACTGGTAGTGGTTCAGGAGGGTGTTCAACTGGAATTAGGACAACCGGAGATGCATGATTGGAAACAGGCTTCGCCCAACTTCAGGATCTCGCCCGTCTTCCAGGAAATAACGGGGTTGTGCTGCTCCAGCCATGGATGCCCTAGAATGACGTCAGCGGTGGATTCCTCCAGAACCAGCAGATGGATCTCCTCATGGTGCAGAAGTCCAGTTTGGAGGGAGATGGGGCCCAAACAATGACGTATGTATTTCTTGCTTAATGGCCTGCCAGTAATTGTGTGGACCTGGTAAGCGGACGGCGTGGCCATAGTAGGGAGCTTAAGCTGACGGCAGAGGGCGCCGGAGATGAAGTTGCCAGCTGACCCAGGATCGAGGAGGGCGGACACTGAAAGAGATACATCAGCGGCAGTCTTAACAGTGGCATCACAACAGTGGTGAGTGGTTTAATTTGGTATCTTGAAGGGAGAATGGCACTCACCATTGGACGAGGAGGACGGACGGGGCACATTTTTATGGTATTCCCCGGATTTGCACAGTAAAGGCACAGATTCTGGGCAAGCCGTCTTTGATGCTCCGCCATAGTGAGGTGGTAGGAGTCTACAATCATCGGCTCGCTGGCTGGTTCTGGGGAGCTGACGTTTTCTGGTCTGCAGAGTCGAGTGGAGGAATGTGTCTAGCCCTGGTGCTCTAAGCACGACTGCATACCAGTGGCGAAGCGGATGGACAGCTGGATGAATCGCTCGAGGCCAATGGTATCCTCGTATGCAGCAAGATGCAACCACACTCGGGGTTCCAGTCCTTGACGATAGGTCGTCAGCAAAGCCTGTTCATTCCATCCACTGGATGCCGCCAGAGTCCTGAACTGCAAGGCATATTCATTGACAGACATTTTCCCTTGTTTTAAATTGTACAGCTTCTCACCAATAGAAGAATCCTAAGCAGGTGTGCCGTGAATCTGCCCACAATAGTGCTTTGCCTTGCAATTGGGAAATGATAAAGGCTACCTTTGAGTGGTCCGTTGGATACAAGTGCGGTTGCATCTCCAGGACCAATGAACACCTGAAGAAGGAATCTGCTGCATTTCTCTGCCGAGCCAGAGTAGGGCGCCGGCCTGGCCATGTGACTGGTGTGCACAGCAGGTGAGGAAGTGATGACAGGGTCGGTGGAAGTGCTCGCTGGCGGAGGAGATGCTGGGGCTGTCATGAGTGTTCGACGGAGTGCATCAACCAGGTCTTGAAAGGGGTCCGTGAGGCTCATGCTTGTGCCTGTCGGTGCTGGTCCGGTCATCTGTTACGGATCACTCGGGAAGCTGAGGAGTAACAGATGCGGTACCTGGCGTGTTTGTAACAGTTTAGAGCCTTAAGAGTTTAAAATTCATTTTGAGATATATATATATATATATATATATATATATATTATCTGAGATGCATAGAATCAAAAATGTCAGGGTGATACAAACTTCTTGATAAGTGTGGAAATAAATCTGTATTATAAAATGAAATTCTTGAAAAGAAAACATTTTAAAGGGACAGTTCCCTTTAAAATTTCATTTAAAGTAAAAATGGTGTAATTTCATCATGTTCTTTCAAAAATTGATTGCCTCTGTGGAACATAAAATATATTTTGAGATTTATTTTTTTCAACAGTCACAAAAACGACTTTGTTACCAACTTTCTTAAACATGTATATGGAATAATATATTTAAGAAAACAACCTTAATACAAATAGTACATTTCTAGAAACCTAAGCATGAGTGCTTTTGAACCTTTTTCAGTTCTTTCTAGTGTCACTTATCTGTGTACTGAATGATCTGCTCAAAAACCAAATTGAATCCACACTGTTAAGCAATAAAGTATATTAAAGTTAAATGTTGAACAAATCAATGCTAGGGACGATGTATGCTAGTAGACTCAAACTCAATTCCTGGAGAGCCACAGCTCTGCAGAGTTTAGTTCCAACCAGCTCCAAATCAAATCTGCTTGGAAGTTTCTAGTGATCCTGAAGACCTTGGTTAGCTGTATCAAACTTGTTTGATTAGGATTGGAACAAAACTGTGCAGAGCTGTGGCCCTTCAGGAATTTACTTTGAGACCAATGATGTATGCAAAGTACAGTGCTTGTAAATTAAATGAAAAAAGTTCTGTGTGCATCACAGGCATAAATACCTGATGATTTATAATAAAATGCTACTTATTTTGCGCCTCACATACTCTCACTGAAAATTGGCAAATAATTTACAGTTTCTGCTTTAAATTCTAAGCAGTGAAGGTTTTTGGCAGCCTTCTTGCATGCTGAGGCTGTGTGTATTGGTCATGCCTGAGCAGACGTGTAACTAAAAACGTGTTACTTTGCACTCAGCATGTGTGACAGCCAGCAGTGTGATACCTGGCTTATACCACGCTAGTGCCCTCAGGTGGCAGATCAAACTAGTGGGGGCCCTCCATCTCACAAACGCTTCCTCTACATCCACAGGTTGCCAGGTCTCACCCTAAATCTCCTTTATAGTACAAAATGCCAGACTCTGTTCATATGTAATTTCCCTGTCTGCTCTGGTTGCTTGTTTCATAATTCCTGACCATACATGTTCTTTTACAACTATTTCACAGGAGGCTCAATGCAACAACATTTACTTTTAACACATTTCTTTTCCCCTCTTGTATACCTTAAGGCCTCACACACACCACTGGGGTTGCCAGATTTAACTCACACCTTCTCTAACTGTGCAGGTGGTCATATCTCTCCAAACCCCTTGCTGGGAGGTGCGTTGGCTGTGGCCTTGAATCCAGCTGGACTGGTTTATTATATCCAGATGACACCAGTGGGAATAGCAGATGCCTTGTGGTCATGTTTGGATCAGCTGTGAGCTAGAACATCCATCACGGTCACAAATCTCAGTCCTGATACTGAACTAACCATATACTATATAGGTCTGTATACAGACTACAAACTTGACCATAGACCCCTACATGACAAAACATGCTGTACTATGATGCATAGAAGCTTTTTGTGGAAGTGATTAAAAGGAATATCTATACAGCAGCATCATAATTAGTGAATGTTAATGAACTGGGAAGGTTTTTTTTCATGATGGAGCAAGTTCTAAGATTGGTATTGTTGTAGTATGTAGGTCAGAGCCATAAACACGAGAGCACTATCACTGTGTCTTCATAAAACTACTTATTTATTTATGTGTGTGTATTTGTGTGTGTGTGTGTGTGTGTGTGTGTGTGTGTCTGTGCCATAGGCAGCAGGTCTGCTAGATTATAGAATGAAAACAAATCAAAGCAATGATGCCAGAATTTGATTAAACCAGCTTTAGAATGCCTGTTTCAGTGAGTGTGAGTTTGTGTAGGAGGGGCCGTCTCTGGTTTGTATGTGGTTTTGGTTTTTTGTCTGTATGCATGTTAGTATGTTTGTCTATGTATGTGTTAGTATGTGTGTATCTTTCTGCAGACAGATGCGTTAGTATAGGTGTGTGGGTAACACTTTAGAATACTGTTTCTTACTTACTACATAACTAATAAGGAATTATTGAAGAACTAACAGGTGATTATTCATTAACACTTAACTCGGTTGCACTTTATTTTACAGTACGTGTACTAACATGTACTTATAGTGTACTTACAGTGTATTTATCTAAGAAAGTTCTGGTAACACAAGGTAACTACATGGGGTAAGGTTAGGTTTAGGGGTAGGTTCAGGGTTAGTACCTAGTTATTACATAGTTATTGTAATTACTATAATAAGTACATAGTATGTACATGAGGAACAGGACTGTAAAATAAAGTGCTACCCTTAACCCTCCTATTAACTTTGGGGTCAATTTGACCCCATTCAATATTTAACGTCCGTAAATACATTATTAAAATTTTGTTTTTTTCTTCAGATTTAATGAATTTTCCAAATTTAATGGGGAACAACTCTGTAAACATAA
This sequence comes from Carassius gibelio, assembly GCF_023724105.1. Classification (NCBI taxonomy): domain Eukaryota; kingdom Metazoa; phylum Chordata; class Actinopteri; order Cypriniformes; family Cyprinidae; genus Carassius; species Carassius gibelio. The sequence goes on along the minus strand of NC_068401.1, from coordinate 18,148,793 downwards.
AATTAACCTGCAGGTATTTTTTCAATGTCCTGTACACATTTTGTAGCATCGGTGTTCCTTGGGGTCAATTTGACCCCAGGCTCTTTTAGCTGTATAACAGCTATAAAAATTATAATATAAAATAAAACTATAAAAATTTTACACACATTTGTTTTGATTGTTTTAAGGTCATTATAACATGTTATAATTATATAATGTCCATTATAATTTAACATATTCAATTTTATATATAAAAAAAAAAACAAAACTTGGCCATGGGGGAGGGTAAAACATATTTTTTGCGAGAACTTTGATATTTCCTGTGCCATGGGCAGGGGAAAACCTAATTTTCATGGTTTACCAAACAAAGGGGAGGAGCAAACATTATAAAAGCATGTACAGAAGCATTCTAAACCATTTCTGTGTGCTCTCTATGTTCTCCATCTCTCTTATTTGAAAATTACATCTAAGCAAAGATTTTCTGTCAATGAGATTTTGTCACAGGTTTTTGACAGTGAAAGTGACAGAGGAGAATGTGTCTGAGACCGATGATAATATTGAGGACCCTGATTATGAGGCATCTTCCTCAGATGAGAATGAGACTCCTAATGTTGACCCTACTGTTGTCTCTCAACCACCCACAAACCCATTACCTTCCAAAAATGGAAATTTATCATGGTCCCACACACCACCTGAACAACAGGGTAGACTTAGTGCTGCTAATGTCATCAAAATGGTTCCAGGGCCCACTAGATATGCTGTCAGCCATGTCCAAGATATAAAATCAGCATTTCATCTTTTCATCACACCATCAATTGAAAAGGATATACTTGAAAAGCCTACATTGGGTTGCTCATTTTGGCAAGAGTCTACAAGGCAAAAGGAGAAGCAACAGCAAGCCTTTGGAATGCTGACTCTGGAAGGGCAAAATTCACTATGCCCCTGAGGGGGCACATCTTGTAGCTTTTGGTCTCTCAACCGAGGTTGCTGAGAACATCCAGAACTCCCTCCATGAGAAACTGTACACCTTGAGGTGGAAACCTTTCACCTCCTGGTGCGAAGACTGCCAGCACAACCCAGTTATTTGCCCAGTTGGGACAGTTCTTGAGTTCCTGCAGGCCCTTCTCTCTGCAGGTTTGACCCACTCCTCCCTGAAGGTCTACGTGATGACCATTACAGTCTACCGTGCCCCTCTTGGTGGCCATTCAGTGGGCAGACTCCCTCTGGTTACATGTTTCCTCTGCGGTGCACTAAGGCTGAGTTCTCCAGCCAGAAGAAGTGGTTGATCACACCATTGGGAGTCAAGGCTCAATTGAACCGAAGTAGGGCAGCCTCCAAGGCCTTTTTGTCAGGTGTGTCTATACAGGACATCTGCAACGCAGCTGGATGGTCAACAACCCTCACATTCATCAGATTTTATGGTTTAGATCTGCGAGCCACTCACGGCTCTTCTTTCTCTTGCCTTAATTGTGCTCTTTGTATGCACACTAGGCAGGGACTTGCAAGTCTGGCGGCGTGGGTATTCACGTTTCCATAGCGTTTCTGATGCAACTTGAGTTCCTGAAGGGGAATGTCCCAGTTTATGTATGAAACCATGGTCCCCCGAAGGGAATGAGACGCTGTGTCGCAAAGCCATACTTCCGGCATCCCTGCCAGAGTTCGTTTCATTCCTAGAAGCTGACGCTTGTTCCACCTTACGTTCTTTTATAACTTCCTGGTCGCTACGTCACCCGCCTATGACGTCACACCCATTCATGAGACTGATTTCACATACTATTCCGAGCTGGTCATGCTGAAGGGCGTTCCCATAGCTTTTCGGAAACAGCGTCTTGTTCACTTTGGGGAACCATGGTTACATACGTAACCTAGGTTGTTTTTATTGGGGTCAAATTGACCCCACACATTATGTATTTTGCAATCCTTGATAACAAAAAGGACATTTATTTGTTCCTTACTGATGTTTTGATTGTGATGATATTCTGTTTAAATATAAATATTTAAATGTTTAAAATAAAATCCTTCAATGTTTGAAATTGTGTTTGTTTTTCCAGGGGTCAAATTGACCACAAAGATAACTCGTGTTACTATCCTTGATAAAATAAATAGTTTTTCTTTTCAAATGTTATAGATTACAAAAATCTATACTTAGAAATATTATAAAACAAATAAAACACCAAAAATATATATACTTTTCCAATTTTAGGTCAATCAGTAAGATTTTATGGTGATTTGTAAATGTGTCCATAGTCGTCCAATGGGTATTCTGGATGTATAAGGGGTGGGGAGGAGGTGGTGGGTGTATGTCGACTTAAAAGGCTATTTAAGTGGTCAACAAAGACATAAATTACCTGAGACACAAACATTAGTAAAAAAATTATAATTTTCTGGAGGTTTAAATTACTGCAAAATGACCCCAGTGGGTAACAGATGTCATCAGATTTGAGGGTAACAGGAGGGTTAACTCACTACTATTAACTACTAAGAAAGATGTGTTAACTAGTCAGTATGTAATATAATTTTATGATTGTGTTAAGTAACAGTTAGCTAATCAGTAATTAATATATTCTGTGATACTTCCTGAAGAACTACTATTAATTATCTACTAGTGAAGGTTCAAGAAAATTAACTATGAAATAACTACTACTGAACAGTTATAAGCAAAAAAAAAAAAAAAAAAAAAACCCACTATAATCAGGCTGTGTCCCACAAATCAAGTACTTGAGTAAAAGTACAGATACAGTAGCAACTTTGTTACAGCCCACTTATTAGCCTATAATGGAAAAAGCCTATAATGGGTTCCTATTGGAAGCTGATTTCTTACAAAACAAACTCACAAAACAATTTACTACATAGGCAAAACCTCTATAAAATGTATTGCATTTATTAATATTGCATTTTCATACTACTACTACTATTGCTAATAACACTTATATGAAAGGGTAACAATTCAATGTAATTGTGTAAAACTGTTCATTAGTAGTTACTTCATAGTTATTTTTCTTGAACCCTAACTAGTAGATAATTAATAGCAGTTCTTCAGGAGGTATGACAGAATACATTAGTTATTGATTAGCTAACTGTTACTTAACATAATAATAAAATTATATTACATACTGATTAGTTAACACATCTTCCTTAGTAGTTAACAGTAGTGAGTTAAGTGTTAATGAATAATCACCTGTTATTCTTCAGTAACTTCTTATTAGTTATGTAGTAAGTAAGAAACAGTATTCTAAAGTGTTACCGGTGTGTGTATGTGAACACGCAAGTGCAAGCAGTCTTTATCTCTTTCTGTTATTACATATACCCTCTGCAGTGTATCTCTATATGGACATCCATCTGCTTGCCAGTAACAAGAAAAGAAGCTGAAGTCAGGAAATGATATTTTTAATCTACCCCCTGCAAAGAGCTTTTCTTATTAAAGCTGCAGTTGGAGAGGACAGATCATAACCAACTCAGAATTCTATTAAAGCTTCATCTGATCCTTCCTCATACTGTCTGCTCTCTTTTCTTCTCACACTCTCTCTTTCTCGCACCTGTTCTGTTACTCTTGCACAACAAGATTCACACCCTTGATTCCCCAGCCCAGTACCTTCTGCTTTTTCTCAGTTTTCATTCTGATAATTCTAATAATTTTCAAATAAATTAACAAAATGTGTATATATATATATATATATATATATATATATATATATATATATATATATATATATATATATATATATATATATATATAAAGCTCTTCTATTTGGCTTCTGAGACATTTTATTCAGGGCTGCGTGATTATATACAGTGGGGAAAATATGTATTTGATCCCCTGCTGATTTTGTAAGCTTGTCCACTAACAAAGAAATGAAGGGTCTGTAACTATTATAGTAGGTTTATTTTAATCAATAGAGACAGAATATCAACCAAAAAATCCAGAAAAAAAACACATTATATAAAGGTTAGATTCTGATTTGCATTTCAGTGAGTGAAATAAATACTTGATCCCCAAGCATAACATGACTTTAGTACTTGGTGCAGAAACCCTTGTTGGCAAGCACAGAGGTAAAGGTTTTTTGTAGTTGGTCACCAGGTTTGTAGTTGTGCCTTGAGCAGGGGGACCTTGCGGGTGCTGCAGGATTTCAGTCCATTTCAGCGTAGTGTCTTACCAATGGTTGACCTTGTGATTGTGGTCCCAACTGCCTTAAGATTGTTAACAAGCTCCTTCCGTGTAGTTCAGGGCTGATCCCTCACCTTTCTCTTGATCATCCTTACCCCATGAAGCAAAATCTTGCACAGGCTCCAGACCGAGGCTGATTGATGGTTATTTTGTATTTTTTTCATTTCCGAATAACTGCAACAACAGTTGTCTCCTTCTCACCAAGCTTCTTGCTGATGGTCTTGTAGCCCATTCAAGCCTAATGCAGATCTATAATCTTGTCTCTGAAATCCTTTGACAGCTCTGGTCTTGCCCATGGTGGTGGGAGAGGTTGGAATGGAAGATGACAGGTGTCTTATACACATAACAAGATGACATTAGGAGTAACTTCTTAAAGTGGAAAGACTAATCTGTGTTCCAAATGGGCACATACTGTAACCAATCTGTGGGAGCCAGAAGTATTGCTGGTTGGTAGGGGGTCAAATACTTATTTCACTCACTGAAATGCAAATACATTTCTAACCTTTATATAATGTGATTTTTTTTATTTTGTTTTTGTTTGATATTATGGGCCCTATTTTAACGATCTGAAACGCAAGTGTCAAAGCGCGAAGCGCAAGTAAGTTTGTGGGCGGGTCTCGGCGCTGTTGCTATTTTCCCAGCGGGATAAATGGCTCTTGCGCCCGGCGCAAATCTAAAATGGGTTGGTCTGAAGTAGCTTCATTATTCATAGGTTTGGTTTGGGCGTAACGTGAAATAAACCAATCGGAGCGTCATCCAACATTCCCTTTAAAAGCAGGTGCGCAAGTTCCATAATGGATTGCTATTATTATGGCGTATTTACCAGGCGCACGCCAGGAGGGGTTCACAGCCGAGGAGACTGGTGTTCTTGTAAGAGCAGTGAAAGACAGAGAAGTTGTGTTGTATGGGGATGGGAGAAACCCACCCAAAATAGCGTCGGTTAAACAGGCGTGGGAGGAAATAGCCACAATTGTTTCATCGATTTTTTTTTTTTTTTTTTTTTTTCTGGTTCTTGACGGACAAACAAATTTGTCAGATGTCCTTATATACATATATGTCTTGCCACTATCGGGCAAACAGGTCTGATCCTTAATTACTACAATTAGCCTGAATAATTTGTAAGCAAGATTTCACAATGATTTCCGTCATCTCATGTGTTAATATTTTTTTTTAGTGTAACAATTTATGATTTGCAAAAATAACTGTTGCATCTGTGTAGATTACATGGGCAAAGTGTATGCGCGTTGTGCACGCTATACATTATGGTCAAGCATGCGCCCTTAAAATAGCATAATGAACAACGCGCAACGCGCCACTGACTTTAGACTAGGTTTTTTCTGGTCAGTGGCGCAATTGTTTAATGGAACAGCAAAATAGCACCAGGGATTGTTTGCGCCGGAACACGCCTCCTTTTTTGCGCTGAACCGCCCAGGGAGCGCAAGTTCATTCACTAGTTTAGCGACGTGCTTCTGTGGAGGGAAAAGCGCGCTTTGCGCGGGTGCAAAATAGGAATGACACATGCATCGGTGTACAAAGTCAATTGCGCTGGGTGCAAGATAGGGCCCTATATCTCTATCCATTAAAATAAACCTACCATAAGAATTGCAGACCCTTCATTTCATTGTTAGTGGGCAAATTTACAAAATCAGCAGAGTATCAAATAAATATTTTTCCCATCTGAGTTTTCTAAACAGAATATGTGACCCAGAGGATAAAACAAACATGCTACTCACTATTGGCAGCCAGTGTTACATTTGAATTAAGTTGTGAATGCATGCTACAGTAATATAAAATATTTTGTTATTAGGCATGCATGGAATTATAAAAATCTTCAGCTTATAATTTAGATCACAGTTTAGATCAAACCATGATCCTGTGAAACTGTTCAGTGAATGAACTGAGACAAATGAAAGTCTGTGTCTTCATTTGTGCCTCCCTTCAAGCTGACCGCTGGGGTGAGCATGCAAATGGCTAATGCAAATCTTTCTCACTCCCTATTACCCTTAAAAGCCCATGTCATTTTGATTACCTAATGAAAACCCTAAGTGTTTTATTGATTAATAATGATCAATAATTGGAAAGGGGGAGGGGTTTATATGCCAATCTCAGTGATAAGAGATAGAGAAAGTGAGAGATAGACAGAAACAGAGAAAAAAGATCTGAAGATGGAAAGAGAGATAAACTGACATTATATTAAATGCAACTCGTATTCTGCACCTGCTCTTCAGTATACAGCAATAAAAAACATAATAACGCATAATAATTACACATCAGATTTCTTTTGCCAGTCTTATCTTTACTGTAGTCCATCTGGCATGAGTTTTGAATGTTTTAAACTATAAAGAGCTTGAACTATAAATAATTTCAGGAAGGCTGTCTTCTATAAGAAGCATTAGGAGCTACCAATGATCACAATAGAACCCTATTAATAGCAGCCTTTCATCCGGTCTTTCAGAGTCCCTAAATGCAGTAATAAAAATCTTCCAGTAGGATGAAACTCAAAGCATCGCTTTGTTGTTCTTTGAACTCCATTTTTCCTTGTAGCATATAATACCATACCATTTTATTGACTTTACACAAAGCTTGTGGTATAAGCATTTTAACTACTTGAAGGTACCATTATAAAACCATCTCTGTAGAATGAATTTTACTTTAGGTCGTGGTAGACAGATAGACAGATAGATAGATAGATAGATAGATAGATAGATAGATAGATAGATAGATAGATAGATAGATAGATAGATAGATAGATAGATAGATAGATAGATAGATAGATAGATAGAAAAAATGAGTTTTGTTTCATTAGCAAAGTCTCATTTGGTAAGTTGCTGGTTAGGTTGAAACCCACCACATGGTGTCCGGTAAGAGACGTGATCAAAGATGGATTATATGGGAGTAACCCATTTATTTGTCACCACAACACAGTGATTAATAAGGGTTTCTGTTTTTTTTTTACATTGACGCACAACACCCTTAAAATGAGTGGAGCTATATATGACTTATATATTTGACCAATAGTATGAATAATTACCCTTTGTCAGCCAAGATTCCCTATCATTGATGTTTAAAGAGACCTCCTGACTCTGTATATATCCAACAAAGAACCTGAACTGTAAAAGCATCCAGAGATGGAGGCAATCTGAGAAGAGCATTAAGAGTCTCTTGTGGGTGAAAAATTCTTTAAATCGCTTCTAAAATGAAACATTAAATGTGTGTGTGTGTGTGTGTGTGTGTGTGTGTGTGTGTGTGTGTGTGTGTGTGTGTGTGTGTGTGTGTGTGTGTGTGTGTGTGTGTGTGTCACATATATAAGTCTGACATGGGTTAGGGACCAATAATATTTGTATTTTATTATACATTTCACATGTCCTAAATATTTAAACCTTACAGTGGAATCATATACCAAACATCACACATCATAGATCTTTGTATTTCAACTTTCAACTTTCAGTGTGTATGTGTGTTAATGTATGCTGCTTGGACACATGCTGGCATAAGTCTGTGTGTTTGTGTGTGGTGGGGGTGGGCCACTCCTGCTGAGAGATTGCACTGACTGCTGAGTTATTGCTCTTTAATTATCAATAAATACTGCAGTGGTGGGCCAAGAGCAGAAAATGTGCTAATGAAAACAGAGGAAGCATTAAAATATGCACAGTGTAGAGGGACAGAAAGTTTGTCATTAGGACAGATTTGGAGAAATAACATTACATTAGTATTGCATCCTTTGGTAAAACTAATGATGTAAAGCTAATTTTCTACAATCGATTCCAAACTCAACGATACCTTGTATGTTTGTGTGGATGTTTGTAGTGCAATCTGGACATACTAAATATATATGTGTGTGTGTGTGTGTGTGTGTGTGTGTGTGTGTGTGTGTGTGTGTGTGTGTGTGTGTGTGTGTGTATATATATATATATATATATATATATATATATATATATATATATATTAGGCTAATGAAATAAAAATCTAAACTACATTTAGCCTACAATTTACATTCAGATTAGAATAGACGTTTGCCTAATTAGAATACCAAATTTATGCCATTTTGAGACTACCTATGACAAAGTAGTAATCTCTAACAAGGTAAGCATAAAATCCATGTAAACCCAGAAACACATTGCTTGGAAGTAACTAGTAAGAGGTGAGAGCTGAGAAAACTTTAAAACAGTGAAATAGAGACATGTCATTGTCGGAAGGTAATTTTTTTCTGTGTAGATAATAGCTAACTAGTTAATATAGTTTCATAGTTATTCATAGTTAATTAACTTTTATCGCTGCTTGATTTTTTCCTCCCTGAAACCTAATCTTGAAGTAATATAATACAATAATTTTAGCTCAAATCATCATGGTCGTTAATTATCACCCCCTAAAATGATACAAGACCACCTGCTTCGCATCTGTGCCCTTTTGCCATAATGATCAGCTTGTTGCAGGAGCATATACTTTACATATTAAACATTTGTGAATGATTTCGTTTTCTTTCCTAATGCTGTGCAGCGTGATTCGTGTGAAGGGTAACACTTTAGAATAAGGTTCCATCAGTTAATGTTAGTTAACTACTTTCGTTAACATGAACTAAGCAAGAACAATCCTTCTACAGCATTTATAAGTCTTAGTTCATGTTAATTTCAACATTTACTAATGCATTATTTAAATCAAAAGTTGTGCTTGTTAACATTACTTAATGCACTGTGAATTACCATGAACTAACAATGAATAACTGTATTTTCATTAACTAACATTAACGAAGATGAATAAAACAGTAATAAATGTATTATTCATTGTTTGTTAATGTTAATTAATACATTAACTAACATTAACTAATGGAACCTTATTCTAAAGTGTTACTGTGTGAAGCTATGTGAGCAATACAGCTGTAATCATCTACCGAAATGGCACGTTTCTTGAGCACTTGAGCAGAATTGTGAGATGGGAGGTAGAAGAGAAACGTGACCGTCTGCCGATAAGATCAGCCAGAAGTCTGTCACATGGTCTGCCAACCTGACGTGTTGGCATCGTGCCAAAAATCACATTTCTCGTGTATCTATCTGCCTTCACTTAGCTAATAACAACGACACCCATTCTGTCTTCCTTCGGACACGAAAACTGAATCATTTTATCAACTGAACACTTCTGTGGATGGATAAACATCATTATTTTAAGGCTCAGTCCTCAGTGCCAAGTTGCATGCGCTTTAGGCTGAGAAAACCTTAGTAATAAATTGTAGCCTTTGAATGTTTAAAAAAAACGTTGTGTAATAAACAAAAACACGTCAAAATCATCTTCAAAGCGTCTAATTTATAAGAAGAAGAAAAAAACGTATTTTGCAATCCATCAAATTATTACTATTGTCTCGAGGCTATAACAGCAGAAATATGTAGAATTTGGTTTACACCTTTTCTATATAGCAAATTATGAAATAAATAAATAAATAAAATATTGCAGTTCCCTTTCTAATGGAAAAATGTATGTGAGAGCAAACAAACGTGCAGCGCGTGATACATTCAAGCCCGGTTATCAGAGGCACGTGCGCTGAAATCGTCAAAGCTTTCGGACACATTAAATATACTATGCGATGTTTTTATTTCTGGAATGCAGTTAGCGCACTCGTGTCAATGAGACTTGGAAGAGAAAGACAACCATAAACAGAGACGAAGAAATTCATAAATTCGTTAGGCTACTGTAGCCCATGGGTCCAATTTTGTTAATTGCTTTGATCTCGTTGTCTTTTCTAATAAAACGTTGAAGCTAAGATGATAAGTTAGCATTTGCCGGTTTTACTGAAACGCTTGCATAAGGTTTACTGCTGAACGATGACGCCCTATGCAAGCCTCACGTGGGCAGACAGGTAAACAACTGCACGAGGCCAGCAGTTCTGACGCACGGGAACATGTGCATCACACAGTGCAAGAGAAAAGAAAGAAAGAAAATAAATATGATTCAAAATACTTTCCTTTGAAATGATAGAAACGGTCATTTGATATGCACAATATTTTTGTGAGACTTACGATTTTTTTTACGTTTTCAAAGAAACGTCATATTATTCCCCCATGAAGGTAATGTTTCTCAGAAAGTTTTGATTGAATTTCAGCCTAAGAACTTTATCTATTAAGGCTGTACACTTTTCAAATCATCAGTAGTGGTTCCATTGTTGCTGTGTGGTGTCATTTAGTTGGCTGTATGGCCAGTAGGCTAGCCTGTTCTTTGTAGATTAACATTTATGTAGGCTTTAGACAAATAGATAAATCCTAAAATAGAAGTTTGCTAGGTAATTAGTAAAAGTAAACACACAGGGTAAACACACACACTTGCAATAAATGTGTGTTTAATATGGTCAATGTTGTCTCCTCATGCACTTGTGTTTGTGTGATTGGTAGTGATGTGTCTGCAGTTATGGTTAATGTGTCCTTAGGGAACAGTGTGGTAATTCCCTTTTGCTATTTGAGCATTTTTGTCTCTCTGTCTTTGTTGCCATTGACAGATTGGATGTGATGAATGCCATTTTTTTTACATGCCAGCATGCAAGACATCCAAAAGCCACTGCCAAACACAAATGTGAATGGTGCACACACACAGACATACAAATGTGCGACCATTAAAACCTCACCTGTGTGTACATCCATGTTTGCCCAGAAACTTAGTAGTCACAGACAGACAGACACACACACATACTTCAGGCAGATGACACAGACTGCTGTGTGAGAGAGGCAGGGGGAAGGGAACAGACTGGTGGCTTCCCCCAGCATCACCCCCTCCTCTCACTCTGTCTCTCTCTCGCTCGCTGTATTATGATGAATTATCTTTGTGTTCCCTCTTCACTCACTGTCCTTCTCTCTTTTGCTGAGCTACAAAACTGGCAAATGCTCTTTTTTTAGTGGGAGGAGGAGCAAAGGAGACTTTTAAATCCTTGAAATCTCTCTCACACATACACACACTGGCATTGGTGCTGACATCTACAAAAAAATCCTACTATTAAGAGCTGCCTTTGTTCTGTCAGACTGGAATCTCTTGTCTCCTATTCAGAATGTTTGCTCTTTTCACAGCTGTTTTTGTTTTCTCTCTCATGTTATTCCTTTTGACCTGTGTCCAGCACTCTCATGCATTTAAGCATATTGTCCTTTTCCACATTTCTGCATCTCAATTCTCTTTCTCACTCTTATAAAGGTTTGTTCAATGCATGCATACATTAGTATTGCACACCAGGGAGCTCACAAGCGGAAATTAGCCATTTTATACATGTGCTGAGTGACAGCTGTGTCTCCCAGAGCAGTTCTCTGCTCTTCCTATTTCTCTTCTGCTCTCTCCCTCTCTCTCTCTCTCTCTCTCTCTCTCTCTCTCTCACACTCTCACACACACACACACAACTCCCCTGGGAGAATAAATCTGCAATCAACCAGGCCTAAAAATAGTTGGTGATAAGAACCACCAACCTCTCTCTCCCTCATCATAGATTCTTCCTGTTTCGTTTAACAATCCATCAAAATTATAGCAGTATTATCATATTACGCAACAACTATCTGCATTGCACATTCAGAAATTTCAACATCATTCATAATATTTATGCCATGACAATGTAGGTAATATGATCACAATCAGAGTTTACTGTATTATAGTTTAAAATATTTATGTCCGTGGAGTTGTATGTTTGGCAAGCAGTTTTCATCAAGCCTTCATGAATAAATATGGAAATGCTTATTTGCTTAAACATAGTTCATGAAATTGAAATGATACAAATACATCAATATGACTCAGCATAAATAAATGTTCAGATGAGCAATAATTATATCAATAGATGACTTTCAAAGAGGTTACAATGTGTTTATTGGCCTGCTGGGATCCATGTGTTGTGTAATAATGTGGGTGTGAAGGAGACTTGGCTCTAAATGGCCAAGCATTTTTGCTGCTGTGTTACAAAGACTTATAGATGCCAGTCTTCTGTAACTTTGAGGCCAGCTCAGTGTCAGTCTACTGATTTTCAAAAAAATTAGTTTTGTTGGTGTAACCGAATTTATTGAGGTTGATTCAGTAAGGTTATATTTTATTTATAAGGATATATATATATATATATATATATATATATATATATATATATATATATATATATATATATATATACACATTTTTTTTTACATTTGTGATGATTATACCTGACTTCTTTCATTCTTTCTGATATATAAATAAACCAATTCATTCATTCATTTGTTTCACAAAATTCACACTCTAGCATCTTTTCTCACATTTTTTAATGTGTTAAAAATCTTTTCTTCCATATTAATAATAATATGTTAGTGATTTTTTAAAAATGTTTTTTAATTAGTTGCTTGTCTTTTTAAGTTCACTTGATTGTCTATACCTCTCAAAATTACCAAATAAATCTGAATAAATGTGCTGTGGTGAGAAAGGTCACAGTGACAGAATTGATTATCTGTGTAATTAAACCTCAACATGATTCACTCCTAATGAATCTGTTTGCTGAGGTTTTGCGAAGAGACAATAGGTATCACCACATCTTTCTAATGAGATCTTAACAGACAGTGAGATGTGTATCTGTGTGTATGTGACCCCTGCTGTGGTATATCCACAATATGTGTGTAGACCTATGACCTTTTCCCAATGGTTGCTCTGGACCATTTTATGTTGGTGTTTAAGTTTCCCCTTCAGGAACTTGAGCTGCGTTGAATTGCTATGGGAACGCCTTCAGCGTGACCACGCTCTGAATCACGTGTGTAAATAGTCCAATATATGGGTAAGACGTCACGGGCGGGGCAACATAGGAACCAGGAAGTTTAAAAGCATGTGCGGTGGAGACAGTGATAGCTTTTTGTCATTCAGCAAGCACTCTGTGTGTGTGTCAGTATCTATCCGTTTGTGAGTCTTATTTAGTGTTGTCTGTCCCTCATTATTTCATGCCAAAGGTGAGTGATAAGACAAAACACTAGCTTGAGAGCAGGCAGTGTTCAGGCTGTATGTTCCTCTGGTGAGCGTCCTTGCTGATCCTGGAACAACAAATCAGTAAATCAGAATTGAGGGATAACTTTTCAGGAAATATCTGTTTTAGGCTTATGACCGTGTTAGGTGTTTCTACACCATTGTTAATCACCTATCATTTCACACTGAGTTTAGGAATAAATTATGGGTAGGGTTAGGTTTTGGGGTAGGGATTGGGTTAAGTCTATATTTTTGGACAGTAATGTTGATCCAGGATCAACAAAAGACGTGATCAGGAAAATCACGGTGACCATGTTCCTCATGCAGTTTCTGCATGGTCTGTTTGGGAGCGAAGCACACAGAGTCAGCTCAGCTCTCAAGGGAGGCCATTTCTTTTTCTAGGATTAAAACACTTTCGCCATGTGTTGGTGTGCACCGACAACACAGTGGTGGTCTCTTACATCAACCACCAGGGAGGTCTAAGTATGCACACCCTTTACAGGCTGGCGCACCAGATCCTTGTGTGGTCCCAGGGCAAACTCCTCTCACTGAGAGCTGTTAACATCCATGGTATCTCAATATTGTAGCAGACATCTTTTAGGCAGGGGCTGAGGCCCAGGAAATGGAGGCATCACCCTTAGGTGGTGAAGCAGATATGGAGAGTTTTTGGCTCAGGTGGATCTGTTTGCAACTTTTAACAGTTAACCTCCCAGTTGGTACAGTGCTGGAGTTCCTGCAGGCCCGATTCTCTACAGGGTTGACCCACTCCACCTTGAAGGTCTACATGGCGGCCATTGCGGCTTCTCTGTAGTCAGTCAGTGGGCAGACACCCCCTAGTTACATGTTTCCTAAGTGCTATACTAAGGCTGTGGCCTCCGGACCGGTATGATCTCGTGTCCCACTGTGAGACCTGGCTGTAATGTTAGAGAGGCTCTCTGTAAACCTCCTTTCGATTCTACAGAGGAGATATCTGGTCGTCATCTCACTATTAAGACTATTAAAATTTTCGGTAACACTTTAGAATAAGGTTCCATTAGTTAATGTTAGTTAACTACTTTCGTTAACATGAACTAAGCAAGAACAATCCTTCTACAGCATTTATAAGTCTTAGTTCATGTTAATTTCAACATTTACTAATGCATTATTTAAATCAAAAGTTGTGCTTGTTAACATTAGTTAATGCACTGTGAATTACCATGAACTAACAATGAATAACTGTATTTTCATTAACTAACATTAACGAAGATGAATAAATACAGTAATAAATGTATTATTCATTGTTTGTTCATGTTAATTAAAACATTAACTAACATTAACTAATGGAACCTTATTCTAAAGTGTTACCAAATTTTCTTCTGCCAATTTATTTTATTAAGAGAGTTGGGGATCTGCAGGCTTTCTCAGTGGCCCCTTCTTTCTTTGACTTTGCGCCCAGTCTGGCCAAAGTATTTCTCTACCTTTGAGTGGGTTATGTACCTAAAGTTCCCTCCTCTACACCACAGCCTGCCTTGCTCCAGGACTTCTGTCCTTTTCCCTCTCGGGAGCCTGACCAGTAGAAGCTGTATGTGTCACTGTATGTGACCAGTGTGAGCATTGGATGCATATATCAACAGAGCTGCCCTGTGGACCTGTGGACCAACTACTAGTCATATATATACAGTACAGACCAAAAGTTTGGACACACCTTCTCATTCAAAGAGTTTTCTTTATTTTCATGACTATGAAAATTGTAGAGTCACACTGAAGGCATCAAGGGCTATTTGACCAAGAAGGAGAGTAATGGGGTGCTGCGCCAGATGACCTGGCCTCCACAGTCACCGGACCTGAACCCAATCGAGATGGTTTAGGGGTGAGCTGGACCGCAGACAGAAGGCAAAAGGGCCAACAAGTGCTAAGAATCTCTCGGGGAACTCCTTCAAGACTGTTGGAAGACCATTTCAGGTGACTACCTCTTTAAGCTCATCAAGAGAATGCCAAGAGTGTGCAAAGCAGTAATCAACGCAAAAGGTGGCTACTTTGAAGAACCTAGAATATTACATATTTTCAGTTTTTTCACACTTTTTGGTTATGTATATAATTCCACATTTGTTAATTCATAGTTTTTGATACCTTCAGTGTGAATCTACAATTTTCATAGTCATGAAAATAAAGAAAACTCCTTGAATGACAAAGTGTGTCCAAACTTTTGGTCTGTACTGTATTTATATATATATATATATATATATATATATATATATATATATATATATATATATATATATTACATAAATGTTATTTGACTTTTTTTGGTTACATGCATGTTGTGTTTTATTGCACCAACTTGAACTAATTTGTATTAACCTTTACAAATGTCTACAGGAAATATGAAAAATACAAACACTAAATGCAGAACTTTTATTTAATGTGAACATAAATGTATTTCTGTCAAGAATTTAAAGAGTATGGTAACCCCCATTCATAAACCCTTTTGTTCTGATAGACATTAGATGAAAATGGTTCTCCAACCCAGTCTTATGAGAAAACATAATTATTTTATGATATGACTTTGATTGGAAATGTATATTTTGCCAAAACAGTTAGCTGCAGGGTTCACACCCCTTAACCTAAGTGTAGTATGTTAATTTTAGTAGGTAAATAGCATGATGTAAGTGAACGTGAAATGTTAGAATGAGCAGTCAGAAAATGTTACAATGAGTTTAAACAAAGCAAATGAAAACTAATTTGCCTCTAATTTGCCAAAACATAAATTAGTTTTGAATTATGTGATTGTGTTAGATTCTCCCAAACTTTTGTTTATAACACATTAAATTCTCTTCACACATCTTATTTAAACACTCTTACAGTCACGGCTGCTCTAGAACGCTGAATTGCCCCCCACCCCACCCCACCCCCTCTCTCTCTCTCTCCACCTACCCACCCCCAACAGCCCCACCCATCATACACCCACAATTTACTCATTCATCACCATCAGCTCTCTCTCCTCTTTCCCTCCATCTTCTGCTTCTCTGTCTACCAACTCTCGTTTTTCTCATCCTTTCCTGACCCCTCTGCCTTTCTCTTTTGTCTTCTCTTTCTCTTTCTTTTTTTCTTCTTCAACAAAATATTTGTTTTTTAATGACTGCATTAAATACAATATGGTTTCTGTTAAATATATTAAACATAAGCAGTTTTGAATGTATTGCATAAGTGCGTGCGTGGGTGTGGTGTCATTCACACAATTATTATAAGCAATTCAGGTTACAAATGAATACACCCATTTATCTTTTCAACCCCTCACAGTTATTACACAGGCCTGATCACATATTTGCAGTGAGCTGTGTAGGTCTAGAGACAGGTTACTTTATCATATCACATTTAGCTATCAAACTGAAAGGACAAAACTGATGTACAGAAAGTTCATGACAGGTTCAACCACTTTATCTGGTTGATAGGTTCAGGTTGATATCTGGACATTGTTTGTTTAACTATGTTCTTAACAGGGCTGAGGCCACAGTTGCACTGGCTTATACTATGATTGCTGCATAATCATAGTTGTCAAAATAGAAGCATTTGAAAATTAAAGAAACATATTTGTATTTCTATATAAAAAAGGAAATCATTGATAGAATTATTTAGCCTTTCTTATATCAAAATTTTCCAGTTACTTTGACATTTTTCTCCTTGCCAGAATACCTTTAAAAAGAAATTACATGAAACTGCTTTTATCATGGATCTGTGAGAGTAAAGTCCCATCCAAAATCACAGAACATTCAATCAAACACACACTCTTTAATTGTAATCTCTGCTCATTGATGACTGCTTTATATTGAGCAAATTAAAATTGATCTTGCTTTGCAACAAACCAGAACAGAAAATTACACACAAATATATGTTCCATTTAAACTCCAACTATTAAAAAGCTGAAGACGTGGATTTTATAAATGCCAATGCTATTTAAATAGTAATTTTACAACAAATAAATAAATTAATGGATTGAAGACATAATTTATTTTCATTCTTTCCAGGAACACAAAAGATGAAATGTTGAAAAATGTACTAATTGTTGTTCACCATCCCATTACAGTTTTGAAGCTTCATAAATTAAGTTACATTGGCAGACAAATAAAACAATAATTGTATGGTGCTTTGTGTAATTTTTGATTAACATATTTATATCATGCATGGAAAAATATATCTGCATGAACAGATTGACATGGCAATCCTCTGGACCCATTAGATCAGAATCCAAATGTGGCACTGAAGGTACACATGAAGATGCATATCTTGAAACATTTTATTTCTAATGACAATCAATGATGACATAATTTTCATTTTGTGTAAAACATTATTCAGAACAGGTCAAGAAGAAGGTTTTACCCAGTTACCAGTTAGCAGAAACACCAGACACGGTAGATGATATAATAAGCATCATCTTCTGCCTCTCTCCTCCTATCATCTCACTTTCCACTCCTCCCCCTGCATCCCTCTATCCATCTCGTCTCCTGTCCCCTCACTCTGTCTCCTCCCACCTTCTGCTATACTCTCTGCACCTCTGTTGTTTAATGCTGCCCTCTCTCTCTCTTTCTCCTTCTCTCTCTCTCTCTCTCTCTTTCTCCTTCTCTCTCTCTCTTTCTCCTTCTCTCTCTCTCTCTCTCTCTCTCTCTCTCTCTCTCTGTCTCTCTCTCTCAGCCAAATGTCCCTAGACACCCATTAGCTCTTGTTAACCCTGTCACATTGGCAGCAGGAATTAAATGTTTCCAGATATGCATCCTCACATGTTCCTGGGCCCTGAATGCAAAAGATCATTCGTTTTCTCCATCAGACATTCAGTGCCAATTTTGCCTTTTTTTTCTGATCTAAAGGGTCCAGGGCACCTCTGTGTCAGTCTGTTCTTGTAGGTAGAAGCTTATTCATAAATGTGATCATCCTGAATGATTCTAGAGTTTCTGTTTAATTTTTAAAACATGCTCTTGTGTTTAGCTGAGGAGAGCAAATACTGTAACGAAATAATAACACACTGGCAGATTTCCACCATTACACAAGAATCTTTGAATTTGAATTGAATATAAACAACAAATCCAGTTTTTTAAAGTTCAACTCATTTTACTAGACCAAAAACATATTATACCCTCTACCCAGGTGGCAGTAAATTCAATAAAGGCAGATTTTGCTTGAATGCTTCATGTTTTTGAATGACTGTATTTTGAATGTTAATCTTTAGATCACAGAAAATGCTTTATCTACATTCCAAACACAAGCTGCTAAGTGATCTAATTACAGCAACCATAATCGCTCTGTGGATGATCTGCTTTAAAGTCTTTATTTGTACTGTGAAGAATAATTCTCTGTTCTGCCTCTTAAAACAATGTGTAGAGATTAAAAACCAAACGTCTTGTTATTCTTTATTTTTGTCTTTATTGTTATAAAATAAAATTGTATGTATTAAAAAAAAGTATATTTTGTGTGTTTAAATGTTTTGGTATTTTGCAGTATAAAAGCTCCAATTTATTGAATACTTTTGAATTGACATGTTGGTTCATTGTTTGTTCTTAAATAAAGCGTGTTTGATCACTCCCCTAGGCAAATTCCTTATAGCATGCAGTCAATGGGACCTTGAATGCACTGTTACAGTAATCTCAGAATCTCTTGATAAGAATGAAAGGGATTATTGTTTGTGCTTTACTGCGGTTTTTCTGTTGACTCTGCTCTTCGCTTTTCAGTGAATCTCACGTTTGCATGCTGTTTGTTGTAGAAAGGTAAAATGGAGGGTTTGTTTCAGTCAGAACCTAAGCTGTCCTCTCCTGATCCATTCAAACTTAGCAATGACATTATACTGGAACATGAATCCATGAACTCTGATGCAACTGTGGAGAGAGAAATGAAATGCTTTTTTAGGGGTTCAAGCACGCAGTGCTGAAACCCTATTGTATCTGTTAGGATTTTTTTTATTATTATTTTTCTCCGCTAAAACTGATCGTGCAGACCAAACCGTAAGGCCTAGAAAGCTGAAACTTGGCCAGAAGGTAGAGCTCCCCGAGGGGACATTCTGACAAAGTCTCAACCCAATTGGCCAAACGGGGGCGCTATAGCGCAAAAAACAATTTTTTTTGACATTTTTGGCCGTAAATCAAAAACCGTTAGCCATAGACTCAAAAACATAGCATCGTTGCAATCCTTGGGTTAGCCCGAGAAAAAGTGTGTGGTGCCTTTTTGGGGTCTACGACGCACCGTTTTCTCGCAAAATCGAGCTATATCCGAAACCTACTTTTGCGAACTAGTCCTAGGATTTTCAACCAATCAGAACCAAACCACTTCATAAATATTCCCTGGACACTCAATATCAATAATTATTGAAATTTCAATTGTTACGCGAAACAGTACGCCAAAAAGCGTCTCTGCTAACGTTAGTCAAATACTATTTTGACTATAACTCTTGAACGGAATGAGATATCTTCACCAAACTTGGTACACATATGTATGAGTTCAAACTTTGGTCAAATAAAAAATTGCGCATCTCTGCCACTTGGGGGCGCTATAAGATAGAAAAAATACATAAATGGCTATAACTAGGCAACCGTTGGCTCGATCGACTTGAAAATTGGTATGCAGTGTCTTGGTCTGAAGGGGCACAAGTACCTATGAGGACATTTGCATATCTCAAAAAACATGGCCGCCATTGGCCAAACAATTTTAAGCACCTATTTGAAAGGGTTAACGGATGTTGATCGGAACGAAACTGGGTATGTTCGACTCATGAACCTTAAGGTCTGTAAGAATTTTGAAAGAAATCGGTCACTAGTTGGCGCTAACGAGTTTTATGGCTCTGTAATCACGTGGTGTTTCACATATCAACACAATATGCATATCATTTGATAGATCTCCTCATAATGCACAACTTTGCCTCAAGAACCATTGCTGTCAATCAAATCGTTCAATTGTAATTCACAAATATGTTAAAAACCTACTTTTGCGAACTAGTCCTAGGTTTTTTGCCCGATTGGAACCAAACCACTGCAGTAATATTCTGGGGACTCTATAAATCAATAATTATCAAAAAAAATTAGAATTTTGTCCTTTGGTTAGCTGTAAAGGCGTAATTTAGAAAAAGGGGTGTGGCCAAACATACCCCAAAGCCTATAAAACCTAAATGAAAACTCAAAAATTTATGAAACTCAGAGAAATCATGTAACAGGTGACTCTTGACAAGGCTGCAAAGTTTCATGGAGATCGGACCATAGGTGGCGCTATAACAGTAGAAAAGGTCTCAAAACACAAGATTTATATGGTAAATGGCCTCAAATTGTTTGAAATGCTCATATATTCACTCAAAAACACTAAATCTTCATATCATATGATAAATCTACTCATTCTGAACAACTTTGCCTCTGGGACCAATGTTGTCAATAAAGCTGTTAATTAAATATTCAAGATTATTTTAAAAAGTTACTTTGGCAAACTAGTGATGGGTTTTAAGATGAAAATCAATAAAACCACTGAAGTACAATTCTCTAGACTCTGAAGGTCAATAATTATCAAAAACATGTTGAACAATTGCATTTGGACAACTATAAACCAGTAATTTTATAATATGGTATTTGCATAGTGTACACAAAGGCCTATTAATACAAACAGAAAGCCCACAAATTATCAAAACTGTGTAAAATAATGCATAATTTCATTCTAAACAAGCATGCAAAATTTAAGAGAGATTGGGCAAAAAAACAACAACACTATAACTGTTATGTTTAAAAACACAGTGTTGTTTGAGTAAATGCAATTTATAACCACTAGATGGAAGCGGAAGACTACTAATGGGCTCATTCAGCTAGGTTAAACAGTACTGTTTTCATGAATTCATGCCAAAACATTAATAAATTAACTGTTATAACATTTTAAATCTCATTGAATTGATGTTTTCCATTTTGTTCATACAGATGTATCAGTTTTTTTAAATTTTGCCACATTATGATTACAGTGAAACCTGAAAATGACATCTAAAATCTTAAAAACTAGTTTAATCATTTAATTTCAGTGTGTGTGTCTGTATGTTAGCCTATTCTCCATTTTGGATGTGTTTAACGGTCATCCATACGTCCAGTTTGGCTCTGACCACCTCAGATGCCTTAAATGCTTGAACCCCATAAATGCTGCTTGCAGCTTTAATTGTTTTTGTAATTTCTTCTCTCCTATTGTTTATCTTTGCCTCTGTTTTTGTCTTCTCTCAGCATATTCTCTCTCACACAGTTTCCTTTTTCTGCTGTCCTGTTGCCTTTCACATTTTCACACATGTAGTCAGAGAGCTTTATTTGATATTGTGTGAACACACAACATGTTCTTTATATTTATGTTTAAAAAAAGTGTGTTTGGTGCAGATATAATGTTATAATCAGCTACATGGAGCTACTTGTTACATGCAGCACTGTAAAGTTGTGCTGTGACATGTGTTTGTGTAATGACTGTAATATGGTCATAAATCGAAATCAGGCAGCTCTAACCAAACTGTCAAATAAAATACCACAGCCACAGCCAGAGAGAGTGAGCAAGCAAAACACAGCCTAAGAGAGAGTGTGTATGAGCCATGGAAGTGCTCTGTATGTCAGGTGACAATAATTATTTGTCACTACAATGAGTCTACCAGAGGTAAATGAATCAGTGTCATT
Source organism: Carassius gibelio (assembly GCF_023724105.1). Classification (NCBI taxonomy): domain Eukaryota; kingdom Metazoa; phylum Chordata; class Actinopteri; order Cypriniformes; family Cyprinidae; genus Carassius; species Carassius gibelio. Next base: position 18,127,082 of record NC_068401.1, on the reverse strand, counting down.
ATCTCCTGTAGACACTTTCACAAGATTTTACATGAGTGATCATGTCTGTGTAAGGGAAAATGAAATTGGAGTGCTGTGAGTGCATGAATCATCCTTATGAGGAATTTTTTTATTTTATTTTTTATGTGCATATGTGTGTTTGTATGTGCATGTGCATATTATCGACATGAATGTGAGTGTGTTTAAAGTGGGTGAACGTGTAAGTTAAATGATCCTATTGTCAGAACTGTGGGACCCCTGCCCTGTCAACCTGTGTAAGTGTGTGTGTACGTGTCTCATTAGCCACATATCTGTGTTGCTATGGCCTTAAATTAGGACAGTGAGATAAAAATGGCATTAGCATGTGAAAGCCAAGCTCTCTCCTCTGCAGTCAGAGCTGGTAAACACATTCTCTTCTCAAGGCGGAAGGGAAAAACTGCTGTAATTTGACCATCTCATCTCTATTCTGATATTACAGTAAACAAAGCTCCTTGCTCTTATAGAAGCTGAATGAAAATACAAATCTGAGAGCAGTCAGAATGTTTGGGGTTGGGACCAAGAGAATTTTACAGATCCTGGTAGTTTTCTGAACATGAGACAAAATAAATTATCTTAATTACCATGCTTCGGCTGTATTTAACAAGCATGCATTATACATTAAAAATAATGTTTTTAAAGATAATAATCAAGCTGCTTGCAGAGAGAAGGTTTTTGGTGTATCCTGTGCCTGTTTCATGGTGCACATATATGTATTTTATGTCTCTGTTTGTGGGGATCTGTGTGTGGATGAGTTTGCAGGTGGATGTTTGTCTGTAAGTATAGGCTATGCAAGTATGCATGAAATTGCAATAATGTTAATCTGTGTATGAATCCATTGTCAGGTTCTGCTAAAAGGATGATGACAGAAAACTGACAGAATATTAACAGAACCACAGCCATGAGGTGTAAAGATCTAATTACACTTAAATACACAAGCCACAATATGTCTATAATAACTTTAAGATACAATAACATAATCCCTTCATTATCTTCAAAAACAACAACAACGCTGAGAAAATATAAAGGCAGCCAGTTGGTTTTTAGGCTTTGTTCCATGAGACACTCAGAATGCTTTGAGTCTACTTCACACAAGAATAGCTACAGAATATATGCTTCATCCGAATTCCTGGACTTGCACATCAGTATGTGCTGGATTGAAGTAATTTCTTCTCAATTGTTGATGTGATCTGTCGTGGCCTAGTGGTTAGAGAGTTTGACTCCTGACCCTAAGGTTGTGGGTTTGAATCCCGGGACGGCAATACCATGACTTAGGTGCCCTTGAGCATGGCACTGAACCCCCAACTGCTCCCCGGGCGCTGCAGCATAAATGGCTGCCCACTTCTCCGGGTGTGTGTTCACTGCTCTGTGTGTGTGCACTTTGGATGGGTTAAATGCAGAGCACGAATTCTGAGTATGGGTCACCATACTTGGCTGAATGTGTCAAGTCACTCACTCATAAATATACCCTGACATGTTAACACTGTCCTCTGACCAGTGTGTTCTTTTACCTGACATGCACAAAAGTGATTGAACATTACCATTACATTATCATCAACAGTTAAATTAGAGTTTCTGAACATTACCTGCCTGCCTGGAAGTTTCTAGTCTCTGTGGTAAGACCGGGATCAACGGTTAAATTATGAAATTCATAAATCATAGCAGATTTTTATATTTAAATTTTTTTACTTTTTGTATTACTTTAAAATATATACAGAATCCAAAAACAAAAAGCACACTTAAAGTGATGGTCACCTAAAAATGAAAATTGTGAATCCCAGGCTCTTCAAAATGCAAAATGATGTTATGTTGCTTCTTGCTTGTTTCCTGCCACTTCTGAAGCGAATGTAAAAAAAAAAATGGCAATAAAAGTGTATTCAGTTTTAAGTAAATCCCAAATACATGAATATGAATGTGGCAACATTTAGAGTTTTCTATGGGTTTTAATGTTCAGTTGGAATCTGTTAGCATATGCAAATGTAAAATAAAAACACATTTGCAGAATCAATTATGCAATTTTCTGCTTGATTCCACACATCTTTGAGTTCTGATATAATATCAGTGCTCCACATTGCAAGTGCAATCCTGTACCAGGTGAGTTTAGAAAAGCCATACAAATGGAGCTGGTTAATAATGCAAATGTAAACATGTATTAATTAGTTTTAATAACATAGTATTATGCAAGGGACTGTTCAGAAATAAGCCTTTATTAATCGATAATCTGTGTCATCAGAGTTTGAAAAGGAATAAAAGCTATTGCCATTTTTGGATGATTACAGAGGCATGTTTTTACATTGAGCCTAGGTTGCAATTATGTCTTTATTCACTTACCTAAATTACTTGCTTTAATCTGTGGAACACAAATCAAGATACTATGAATAAAATATGTCAGTTTTGCTTTGTTTATTGTTTTTTGTTTGGCCATAATGGAAGACAGTGGGGTCCAAACAATTCTTTGAAATATCTTCTTTTGTGTTTCACGGAAGTAATAAATGCACACAGGATTTGAACAACATAAGGGTGAGTAAATGATGTGACGAAATTAATATTTTGGGGTTTGAATTCAAGTTTGAATTTAGCCTTTATGTTATTCAGACTGCAGGCATTTAATACTGTGAGGGGTTAGAAATAATCCTAACTAGAAGGTTTAATATCAGTCCTGTACTGTAAGCACTGTAATATGAAAGCACCACAGTTCCATTGTGTGTATGTGTGTGAGCAAATGAATCTGTGTGTGTCCTCTGCTGGGCAGAAATGTTTCTTTTGTGTGTGTTCTCTCATAGCCTCTGTGTCTCTGTCAGGGCACTGGGTCAGCAGCAGTCTGTGTAATACTGGCCCATAGCAGCTGGCAGAGCGAGCTGAAAAACCTTTCCCTCTCCATTTTAATTACCTGCACCCATGACCTCCTAGAGAGGGGAGAGAGGGAAGGAGCAAAAAAAAAAAAAAGAGCAAAAGCTAGAGGGGGAGGGTAGGGGAGGTTGTGTGTGTGTGTGTGTGTGAGAGAGAGAGAGAAACAAAAACAAAAATATTTTCAGAGGAAATTGTAGTCTGGCTTTGGTTAATCTAACTACCCAGCTTCACTGGCAGGACAGAACTGACTTGCTCACGGGAGAAGCCACACACTAGATAGAAAATACATAACAAAAGGATTTCCAAACCCCTGTTTGTCACAGGACAATGTAGCTTAATGCGGTCCATACAATGAATTGAATGCATGTAAATATACTCTAAAATGAGCCTTTTTCATTTCTGAATTTAAATACATTGAAGCCAAAATGATATATATAGCAAACAAAAACTCTTATTTTGTATGCGATTAATCCTTTGACGGCACTAATGTAAGTGTATTTGTAGTATACTGGGCATGATATTTAAAATACAACATTTTCAGGATTTCTCAGAGGGCAGGCTTCAAGTATAACTCGTTTGAAGTAATGGCGCTTCATATAACATTATCCAGAGAAACAAATGTTAATGATAAATCCCCTGTTATGTTTGTACTGGCTACTGTATACAGGCCACCAGAGCACCATACAGAATTTATTAAAGAGTTTGGTGATTTTACATCCGAGTTAGTTCTGGCTGCAGATAAGGTTTTAATGGTTGGTGATTTTAATATCCAGGTTGATAATGAAAAAGATGCATTGAGATCAGCATTTATAGACATTCTGAACTATTGGGGTTAGACAACACGTTTCAGGACCTACTCATTGTCGAACTCATACATCAGATTTAATACTGTCACATGGAATTGATATTGATAGTGTTGAAATTATGCAGCCAAGTGATGATATCTCGGATCAGCATTTAGTTGTGTGCAAACTTCATATAGCCAAAATGTGTTACAAGTATGGAAGAACCATCACTTCTACCATAAAAGACTGCTTTAAGTTATCTTCCTGATGTATCCAAATTCCTTAGCAGATCGAAAACCTCAGAACAACTTGATGTAACAGAAACTATGGACTCTTTTCTAGCATTTTAAATACAGTTGCTCCTTTATGCTTAAGGAACTGTTGTGTCGGCATAGATCCACCAGCACCATGGCCGCATCACTGCCAGACACAGCCTGATCGAACACATTCCTAAGTTCACTTCTGAAAGTTTGGAAATGAATCTAGACAACGATGTCACTGCTCCCATACTGCTGTTCCCCACAGCACCGCTCTACCTGATAGCAGCGTGATGACAAGTGCAACCTTGGATTCCTCCGTGGGAAATGATGATGGCTGCAGAGCGAAGAACAGTAAACATTGAGTCAAATGCACAACAGAGTTCGGGCTCACCCGAATAAGCAGCAGGCGTTGACAGACGGGATACCGTGTTGCTGGTGGGTGAAACTGCGGATGGTGTAGGCACAGTCTGCACGTGGACAGGATCGACTCTCAGCTGTTCTATCTGGGTGGGGAGATTTGAGACCTGCACTACCAATGCCTGAACTGCTCGACCGGTTGCCGTGATCTGTTCATCCTGATGATCAAATTGAATGTTGTGCCTCTTAAAGATCACTCGTACTTCGGTTACATTTGCTGGATCCATAAGGGTCAGATCGTTATGTCAGGGTAAGAAACACTGGATCCAGTTGCAAATGAACAATAGTCTTTATTAAATGTTCAAGAGAGCAAAAGAAGCCAGATGGTAGTAACAAGTCTCCGGTTGGCAGTCACTCCTTGGCAGCACAGGGACTGCAGTGGGAAGATACCTTGAAGACAGGAACTGAAACAGGAACAGCAAAGGAGCAATGCAAACTCAAACCCGTAACTCCAAGCACTACGGCAAGAAACTCCAAACAAACTGGAATATATGGCACTGCAAGGAGCAAGAACAACAGAGAACCAATAACAACGATCTGACACCAGACAAGATAAACACAGGACTATAAGTAGACCCACAGAAACAAGACGCACCTGTCACTGATTGCTGATGGCCAGTCAGAGCAGTGACAGAGAATGAGCAAACGGATCTGCAAAACGTGACAGTAATTGTACTTTTTTTAAATAGTACTTTTAGTTGTAATTGTACAACTAATTTTGAATTTTATGCACTTTAATTGTGTGGAAGTAGTGCTGAAGTCCAACTAAAGATGCACTGAAGTATATATGATTGTGTCAAAATGTAACTATTGCAAGTATACATTAGGTTAATTTTAAATATCTTACATTTAAAAACTGATATTATTCAAAGATCATACAATCCTTAATATTAAGAAATGTGCATTGTGCTTAATTATCATTATAATTATAAGTCTCAAGCGATATGTCAGTAAATATATTAATAGATTTGAACTATACTTATAATAAATTAAAAAAAAAAAAAAAATTAGTGAGGGATTTAGTGCACAATTGTAAGATAATTTATCTCTTTTTTGTGTGTGGGTGTGTGTGTGTGTGTGTGTGTGTGTGTGTGTGTGTGTGTGTGTGTGTGTGTGTGTGTTTTCGCATGTATCTTCAGTTTTGCTACTGAAGCCAAGGCTGTGAAGGATGTACTTGCTTTTCTGCTGAGCTCCTCAGCACTTGGATATAATTGTTTTGGTTAGTATTGTGACGCAATTGTGAGTAGGAGACTGCTGCTTTCTGATAGCCTATAATAAGCCTGTGGGAGTGAAGCCAGGCCAATGGTTGACTCACCAACCCAGCCTGAGTCACTCACACCTGAGGACTCTTTTTTTTTTCAAACAAATAAAATTAATTGTAGGAGAAACTGCATGCTTAGATTTTCTCAATTATTTAACATTAATATATATTATTAATTACTATATAGACTGTGCATGTTTACTGTATGTCTTAATGTGTACCTGCTTCCTTTATAATTGAAAAGAATATCCATCTGACATGACATTCTCCACGTTATAAAAGGTCATGATAGAAAACAAAAAACATGCAAAATACATTTTAGCTTGGAATGTCACAGTGTCAATATTCTGTTGGGTCAAACTCTGGAATGTTGCTATTCCTGTGATCTGCACTTAAGTAAATGCTGCAGCTCAAAAGGACCTTACACTTTAAATTCCAAATGCAAAGTGTGTGTTCATGTTACTAAATTGAAGATATGAAATGATCTTGTAGAACAATCCATACACGTGGTTCAACAATAGTTTTCTTGTTTCACAGCTCAGCTCTAGAAGCAGAATTTGCATTATCTACAGTGACTTCTTACCCCTTCGGTCTAATGTGTGTAACTGCTCTAAAGAAAGCAGGGTGTATTTTTTAGTCCAGCAGGTTCACACTGTGAAGATAAAGATCTGTTTGCTTCAGCTTTCCTATGAGCGTTGCACAGTTCTCCTCCCTGCTTCTTTAAAGGTGTGAAGATTTTACACCCACATATATTTTCAGTATGAGTAGATATTGATGTATGACCTCAAAATAAATACACAACCCTACCACATCTGCAGAGAGTGAGAAACGACAATAACAATAGTAGAGAAACAGAATTTGGAACCATTAAAACAAACAAGCAAAAAAAAAAAAAAAACTATATGATGTGTGTGAGTATCGATCATAATCTGTGAACTGTTCTAATGGCTGCAATATGATGAATTATTAAAAAAATAAACCTAGAAACATGATTACTGGTAAAATTTGAAATTGTTAGAATGCAGTGTTTTCCTTGAATTTTCTGACTTTTATGTAAAATTCTACCTTCCTTTCTCCCTTCATCTCTGGCAATCTAAAGTCCACCAGCAGTGGGAAATTGTTCAAAATCCTTAATTTACGCTCAAGTTAACTAAACCCCCCCCCCCCCCCCCAACACACACACTGACACACACACCCCTAGTTCTCTGGAACAGCTCACTTGAAAGAACCAGTCATGAGAGGTTTGAGTGCAAATACAAGCATATGGAAATGCAGAACACACAAGCGTGCACTTGGATAGCACTAAACACCTCCTCTTGCTTCACATTACTATGGAAATGCAGATGTACTGTGAAAATCAAAATATAGGCACCCTTAGACAAGAATGTCCTTCAAACACACATACACATGTCTGACAGATTCCGGGGCCTTTCATAAGCACTCAGATTGATGTCACATTTCCCAGTGTGCTCTGTGTGTGTGTCTGTGTGTAAGAAAGAGAGAGAGAGGGGGAAAGAGAGAGAGAGAACTTATGTGAGCGTCTGTGCTAACTGGTGCCAAACCAGGGTTGGGTTACACACTGTTAGTTCTGCAGGATCTGAGTTGAAGCCAGAGGAGGCCTTTTAGCCCCTCTTAGGCCTCTGCAGGCACTCTCTGTTCCAGCTTAAAGGAATAGTTCAATCTAAAATGAAAATTCTGGCATTATAATACTCAATATTGGTGACCATTTTCAAACCCATTACTTCTCCGTGGAATACAATGAAGAATTAAGAAAAATGTTTATGCAACTCTATTCCCCACAGTGATTTGGTTTGTTCTCATGACATCTGAACACGAGACATACAGGAACCAGTCATGTTTGATGTTACAAATGTCCAGCTTTCACTATAGTCATCATATACAATTGAACTGCTGAATAATAAGTAAATAATTATTTAAATTGTGGTCCTTCTCTGAGTTTTCTTTCATCTTTATTTGTCATAGCTTCTGATCACACTTTTGTTTGTCTCCTAGGTTATTGATCAGTCCTCATGGGTTACATATGTGTATCATTTGGTTTTCTTTGTTTGTTCCTTTGTATATATAGCCCTCAGGTTTAGTTGTTCCTGGTCTGTTCTTTTCATTACTTGATTAGTTTGTTTTTCATCTTCTTTGATTGTCTTTGTTATTTTGTTAAATATGCTTAAATTGCTGCATTTAGATTCTGTGTCTACTTGCTTTCACTGTTTAATTGCTTAAAACCTGTTAATTGTTTAAAAGTATGATCCCTTACTAAATATGGTGAAAAACATCAATATATGAAAAATGACATGTCATTTGATGGTACAGTGTTTGAAAGTCAAAGTTTGTCATCTAATAATTAAAATAATAATAACAATAATAACAATAATAATTTACATTCATTCAATTCTCTGTCACTTAACATTTGATGTTTTTTTCTTAGAATTTCACTGTTATTTACATTAGGGATTTGTTTTATTTCTTATGTTGTTAAATTAATGTTTTTTGCATTTAGCATTGTGTGTTTCCATCAGCCGCGGCGCTACCATTAGGTCCGGGCCCACCCATTTTGTCCCAGGCCTATGAGTAGTGAGAGATTTTCATTCTAGCAGTTCATCCAATAAGCAGCCTGAGGAAAGCTTTGAGTTAAAGCTTCTCAGCCAATCAGCGGCTTCTTACCCCACGTGCGGACTCTGCATCGTCAACAGCAAGTGATCCAATGAAAAGAATGACGTTGGCGGATTTCATGTCGAATCATTCTGAATTTATAAGAAACTGGAAGCGATGGAATGGAGATGATGGAAACTGTTTTTTTTTTGTTTTTTGTTTTTTGGGGGGGGGGTCTTAATTTATTCCAGTTTTCTGGAGGCCCACCTACAATAAAAATCCTGGCGCCGCTAGTGGTTACCATAATGGTGTTTTATGTTTGTGTATGCAAATTCTTTATTAGTATTTACCTCAGCAAGAGGAAAGGGTACCCCCTGTGTTCCTGTGTTTTTAGGGTGGTTGTCAGTATATACATCATACACACACACACACACACATATATATATGTATATAACAAAAACAGTTTTGGTCATGATATACATTTTGTGTTTTGCAGATTTTGCTGCTTCAGCTGTGGTGGTGTTCATTTATCTTGTTCATAGATTATTGTGCAGAGTTATCAGGTGCATTTTAAATAATTGCTAAAAGCTTCATTGCCCCCCCCCCCCCCCCCCAAAAAAATAAATAAATAAATAAATAAAAAAAAATAAAACTTTTAAATAAAAATTACTGTTTTTGATTCTGACACAAAATGACCAGCTAACATTAATTTAATAATCATATAAGCAGCACTCGTGAAAGAGTGAATGAGTATTAGTCAGGTAAAATCACTATCATATTTATTAGATTATATTGCACCTGAAAGAACCATTTACTGGATTATACATGTCATAAAAGCATCTGCTAAATGCATAAATGTAAATGTTAAGACGTTTGGAGAACGGAATGGAGTCAAGAAGGGAAGCAAAGAAGCCATTTCTTTCTAAGAAAAATGTCAAGGACAGACAGAATTTCTGCAGGAAGTACAAGGATTGGACAGCAGAAGACTGGTGCAAAGTTGTTTTCTCTGATGAAGCTCCCTTCTGACTGTTTGGGGTCATCTGGAAAATCGATTGTTCGGAGAAAAAAAGGTGAACTCTACCATGAGTCCTGTGTTGTGCCAACAGTAAAGCATCCTGAGATCATCAATGTGTGGGGTTGCTTTTCAACCACGGGAATGGACTCTCTTATAATTCTGTCCATGAACCCTGCTATGAATAAATAATTATATCAAAACTTCCTGCGAAAGCGACTTCTTCTAATGATCTTGTAAATGAATTTAGTGAGGATCTTTGTATTTTCCAGCATGATGGAGCACCGTGTCACAAAGCAAGAGTGATAAAGAAGTGGCTCGAAGATCATTACATTAAATTTTTGATCTGTGGAAAGGCAACTCCCTGTATTTCAGACCCATAGAGACCCTGTGGTCAGTCCTCAAAAGGCGAGTGGACAAGCAGAAGCCCAAAAATTTTGATCAGCTCTGAGAAATAATAAGGTAAGAATGGTCAGTCAGGATTTGGCCAAGAAACTATTATCCAACAGAGCAAATTGCAGAAATTATGAAAAACAAGGGTCAACACTGTAAATATTGATTCATTATATATTTTTTTCCAATAAAACTCTATAAAACTAATATGCTTATCATTGTTTTTCAGTATACCATAAAAACGTGGGAAAATTATCTACAAATAATGAAGCAGCAAACTTTGCAAAACACAAAATTTATGTCACTGCCAAAACTTTTGATATGTGTGTGTGTGTGTGTGTATATATATATATACACACACATACATGTGTAGCTGGGTTTATTAGATTAAGTTATTTTATATATAGGCTTTATTTTTTTATTTTTACAGTTTTAAACTGTAAAATGTACAGGTTCTGTAAAGTTTTTAAGTTACATCTGTACAGTAACACTTTACTTTAGGGACCAATTCACACTATTAACTAGATTCTTAATAGCACGCATATAACTAGCTTGTTTGCTGTTTATTAGTACTAAAGCACATATTGACCCCTAACCCCTAATCTTAACAACTACCTTACTAACTATTGATAAACAGCAAATTAGTAGTTTATTAAAGCAAAAGTTGATAATAGTGAGAATTGGTTTCCAAACTAGAGTGTTCCTCACTTTTTAATGACTATTATTATTTTATTCTGGCAACCACAGCTGACATTTTAGTAAAAACAATTTTTTTGTTGTTTTTGTTTTTTTACAGTGTGATAATTTACAATTTTGAGTACTAAGTAACTGAAGCTTCTTTTTGTTTGTTTTCCTCAGAGAAACACAGCGCATTTAAGTTATGTGACATGAGCACCTCTTTTTTGTATAGAGTCACATGAGGAGCAGATTAAAACACTATTAAAACAGTCTGAAATCAAAAAGGAACGCTTGAGATTCATTGACTGATTTAATGATGTTTTTGAGTCCTGTGATCTGGTAGCAAGTGTCCATGTTTTTTTCATGTCTTTGTTTGAGATGGGGGTGGGTTAGTTATAGAGTGGCAACAAAGTGTGTGGGATTATGCGAGAAAGAGGTCGGGGTCATATAAATCAGGACCGCACATTAGGACATGTCCTTCTCTCTCTTTCTGAATTACAGTAAACATCACAGGAAACATTCAGATGTATTGATCCTTTCTGAAATCAATAATGTGCATTTTTCCATTTTGCTGAACACGTTTTTGGCAAAATCATTGAGGCTGGACCAGCTCCCTGTCTAACTTGGGGAAACAAGGTTCACTGAAATTTAACACTCAGGAAGGAGATAATTTAGCCATTCAGCCAAATCTGGATATGTACTGGATTTCGTCGATTCAGCTCTAGTTGTCCATATCAGATTAGTTCCATTCACAAATACTCATTTGAATTGGAAATGGACAATGCAGTTGATTACAATTTGAATTCATGATGTATAATATATAGAAATTGTAAAAAGAGAAAAATTTCATTACTCACAATTTTTGTTACATGACATGAAAGTTACTTTGGTTGGTGTAAACTTATACAGCCAGGTTGACTGATTGATATTTAATCTTATTTTTTATTTAAATGAATCCATTTAATTTAAATTTTACAACATGAATCAAATTTTTAGGTTAACTAAAACAACACCACACATTTTATAGTTTGGATAAATATTTAGATTTCAACAAATAAACAAAAAAATATTGTGATCAATATGAAGATAAACTACATTTGGTTTTTAAAGAGTAGACTTATGCGAAACATTGAAAAATATACTTTTTTGGTTAAACTTTTGGTTTTGTTAATAATACGTTTCTCATTAATCATGACATTTCTCGGTAAACATATTGCTTTGCAAGTACTCAAAAACAACCACCATGCATTTCACGTTTAGTCATTTTCCTGAAATATGATAATCCAGCATGTAATTGATATGAAAATTACTTGTCTCCAGTCAGGACTTTGCTGAGGGATCATTTGTGGCAAGCTGCTGATGAGTTTTGACTGTAAGTAAATCTGTTCCTCTTTCTCTCTCTCCTGCTCCAGTATATTAACATGCAAACAGGCAAATTATAGCCTCCCCACAAGTTAGGTACTCCCAATCAATGGCCTTGTTCCATGGGCACGACAGAAAACCAAGGATTTGCATGACAGAGGTGATGGGCACTGGTGCATGAAAGGGATTCAAGTGTGCTAAGTTGGAGATGTTTCAAAGATATGAAGTCCTATGGCAGGTGCACAGGCTTACAGTAATATGTGCTTATTTTAAGTTCACACAACTTATTGTAAAGAGTGGTAACATGTTTGTTACATTAAAGAACTATTAATGCTAAAAACTAGGTTCATGGAAAAGCAGATTTGTGTTTGTAAAAACAGCAGGGTTTGCAAGTGCATTTAAATGAAAAGATATTTAAAAAAACAGTCTGATGTTGATCAGTTTTCCTTTTAATTGACTCTAAACCAGGGCTGTCAGGGTGAAAGGTGGTGACGATTATTGGGGCCCACGACTAAGTAGGGGCTCGAGCAATCTCAGCCAACTGACTGAGGCCAGCCTATAAAGACGCTCAGGACAGATGACAGGTCAACGATGACGATGCTCATCGTCACAAAATGTTATCATTTGCACAGGTTTTTAAGCCTTGCCAATTTAAATATTCAAAAGAGGCTAAAGCATTCAACTACAAGACGTGAAAAAACTCAATTGAGTACTTTCACGCTATGTTCGTGCTTAATTAATGTTAATCCAAGAAAATGAAAGAGAGAAAACTACTCTCTTGACTGAATTAATTTGTAGTTTTAACAAGAATTAATCCCCAGTCAAATAAAAATTTATTCACACACCAGATATACAGTACTTTTTTATATTTTTACTGAGTGCAGGATATTATAGTTTATTTATGTAAGTGAGTATAACAATATAAAGCAAACTGAAATATTATACACAAATATTATATCTTCATACAGTGGACTACCAGTAAAATTTATAAATAAAAAAAATGGGACCAAATAATATTCAGACACTTTGACCTGACCAGTGTTTTTTCTTTAATTACTAATGCAACTTTTTTACACCACAGACTGAGCAGAATGAAGCATTGCTTGGTAATTGTTCAACAAAGTATAATAAAGTATTATAAAAATGTTCATACTAAACGTTGTCTGAATTTTTGGTTGATTGTAATTCATTACATATCTTTCTATCAAAGTTATCTGACATTATCAAGATGAATTTGTTCTGACAGTTTAACTCTGAGTTCTTGTCATATTTTATTACCATTTTCTAAACTATACCAAATAAACTATGATTATGTGAGAAATGTTGAAGCTGTATATTTAATTTTTACAGTGAAGACTATGCAGTGCCATTTTAAATGGAAAATAAAACTTAAACATTGTGTAAATAAATAGAACAAACATACAAACTGAACAATTTCAAATAGGACCCACATGGTACACCATGCACTAGGGTCTCACAAACCCAATGTATGGCCCTTTCTTAAACAGTCTTGGAGTGCAGTATTCCAAAATAAACATCAAACACTGTTCTTGCACTTCTTTTGTTTGAGGGTTACCTGCAGGTTGTGGATATGTGCACGACCGCACACACTTTGCTTCAGAACACATTTTGCTCACTTTCTTACCCTGTGGCTGCAAAGTGCTCAATACAGTATTGACTTGTTCTCCACGGCAACCTGCAGAATTCCATCGACTCCCCTCCACGAGCCTGGCGGTCCGTCTCTCCACCCCTCCCTCGTTCGCTTGCTCTGTCTCCATCGCTTCTCCCATCCCCCCATCTCCAGCTCCAGGGATGTGGTGACAATAAATGTGTGTGTAGTTGAGAGTGTGTGTATCATGACTTTAGATGTGCATCATGCATGTGTATGTGTCTGCACACCATGTGTGTGTGTGTGTGTGTGTGTGCTGTGCGGGTGGCTCATTGCGTAGTGCTGCAGGCAGTGCGTTTTAAAGGCTCAGTCACTCCAGCAGTCGTGGTAACAATGACTTCAGCACAGCCATTTCAGAGCGCTAATCCAGAAAACACACACAACCATCCGCATCTGTAAATCAATTTTTCTGTCAATAAAATAGCTTAATAAATTCTGTAAAAATGCATGTGGTGTGAGGTGCACATAATTGCTTTCAAATTTGCACATCATTCGGAATTAGATTTTCTGTATCTTACCGCTGTGCAGCTGATTTGATCTCTCTCAATAGAAGGAGAGGGACACAGAGGGTCTGCCTGAGGGATGCAGTCCCGTGAAATGAGTATGTCATTATAAAATGCTTGTTATGGAGCCGAGTACTGATCACGCTGCTCCGTGTTAATGTGGAAATGTGAGGGTGAGTGTAAGCTAATCACCTCCTGCTGATGTCTGACTGCCACACTCGAGGCCATTCCAAACATTTCTCTTAGTCTCCATCTCACTCATTACATGACATTATTTTCCAAAAATTCTTTCAGTTTTAACATAAAGCTATATTAATCAAATGTACACATGTAACAGTCAAGAACCACATGGACTGATGTCTAAGTGTTCTGCTTTCTAATTTTCAACCATTTAAATATAGTAACAGTTGTGATGTGCACTTAAATACCATTATATAGACATTATAGAGTATTAGGTACATTATTAATGACAAGCTGATGGGTGAGTCAGCTGTAGCTACATATATTAACTACACTCTCAGAAAAAAAAGGGACAAAGGCTGTCACTTGAGCGGTACCCTATTATCCTTTAAAGGGTTAGTTCGCCCAATCATCAGAATTATGTAATTACAATTTTTTTCGATTTCTAAACTACAGTGAGCACAAATGGAGCAACATGCGCAAAACTCTAACTACAGTCTGCACTACCAACAGTCACCTGAGCTAAACAGTTCACATCACCTGCAAAACTCATTCCAAGCAACACAACTCTTAACATATGGCTTAAAACAGGCTCAGTGCAGCCAAACACTACACACAACCCTCACTGAGATAACACACACTGTCACTCAGAACATACTGAGAGGAAAAACACCAGCATCAAACACCAACACAGAAAATACTAACTTTTCATCTTTACAGTTTGAACAATTTCAGTGACTAAATACAAAGTAATATTTTTTCAAAGAAAAGAGTGACACTCTTTCACATTATTTATTTACATTTTTTAGAATATAACAATTATTTAAGGTAAATGAAAATTAGCAGTTTGCTTCAATAGTCTGTAGTAATTTATGGAATTACAGTAATGAGGAAAAAAGGTAGAAACTAAAAGAACATACTGTAATTCGAACAAATAATTTTCAGGGCTAATCCTGAAATTGCAATCAGCAGTGTTTGAAATCTATTCTGTTTCAAATGTGGGGTTCACAGTTTTGACAGCAGTGTGTTAGCATTTACAGTTTTTTTCAATCGCTAACAAGCGCTTAACCATACTTCAGATACTTTTTCTAAACTCTTAACACAAACTAACACCTACAAAACACAATTGGCCAAATGGATAATTTTCTTCTCAAAAACACATTTTGTTAAATATATACTAAATCTTCATTTCAAAATAGAACACATCTTTCTCTGCACACACCAACTTTACCAAAACACTGGAAATCTGACTCAAAATTAAATTATTCTGTCAAAGAATAACACTTGTTTTCACCTCAAAAGGTACATGCAGTCAATCAAAGTACACCAGGTTTCAAAATACTGGCTATTGTTGACATTACAAAAACTCAAAAACTTTCAGTCTCAGTTTTACAGGTATTTGCATGCAAAACATGCAATTCTCTGTTTTAAAATAAAACAGAGGGGGGTAAAATAAAAACAATCTCTCACTGCTCCTCTCACTGCTCCTGCTCCTCTCACTGCTCCTCTCATTGCTCCTGGTCCTCTCACTGCTCCTCTCACTGCTCCTGCTCCTCTCACTATATCTCTCACTGCTCCTGCTCCTCTCACTGCTCCTCTCACTGCTCCTGCTCCTCTCACTGCTCCTATTGGAATCAGCTGTGGTTGGCCCAATTTACACAACATAATTCAGCTAAGATAAATTGTTTTTGAACTGATATCATTGCAGAAGCAGAGGTTTTTATACTGTATCTAAGGTTTGGAACATTGTTTTTGCTATTGTGGGATGTTGTGTGTTAACATTTGTAAATACTACTAAAAAAACGATCCATAATTTTGTTGGGAGGTATAGCTTGTCTGTTCAGAAAATGTAAGCATTGTGGAAATGTGTTCAATGACTCCATTTTGTGTGAAAACGACATGAAATGTGTGAATGGTATGGCCACAATAGATAGATGCTGTGCTAATTGTGTGTAGAGTTTTGAAAATTGTGTTCAAGCAATGAAAAACGAACTAGAGTTTGGTCCACATTAACTGCTGCTGTGCAGACTGTAGTTAGAGTTTTGCACATGTGACTCCAGTTGTGCTCGCTGTCATTTAGCAAAAACTGTATTAACTCACCCTCATGTAGTTCCAAACCAGTTAGACCTCCGTTTATCTTCGGAGCACAGTTTAAGATATTTTAGATTTAATCTGAGAGCTCTCAGTCCCTCCATTGAAACTGTGTGTACGGTCTACTGTCCATGTCCAGAAAGGTAAGAAAAACATAATCAAAGTAGTCCATGTCAGTAGTAGTCAGAGAATCAGTTAGAATTTTTTGAAGCATCGAAAATACATTTTGGTCCAAAAATAGCAAAAACTACGACTTTATTCAGCATTGTCTTCTCTTCTGTATCTGTTGTGAGAGAGTTCAAAACAAAGCAGTTTGTGATATCCGGTTCACGAACTAATCATTCGATGTAACCGGATCTTTTTGAACGTGTGCACAGAATAATAGTGTTCCACAGTGAATCATTCTGACTGGTCATCATTGTTCAATAATCATGAACATTACCTGCTATTTACAGTGTGTATGCACTCTAAGGGGCTCTGAGCCAATCAAAGTGTCTAACTCAGAGGGCTTGTCTGAGTCATTGTGATGACAATCTGTTTTTCTAGTCTCATGAGCAATGGCAATAAGGCCTTTAAGTTACAACTGAGACAACTGTTGACACTGTTAGTGTGTGTTTGCAGGTGTGTATGTACAATATAATATGTATTAATGTTGCATTTTAAAGGTGTGGCACAAACACGTTTTTATTATTCTATTTCTATTTTATTTTAGAGGGGTTACAATCCTACACCACTACACATTGGAAAAATAGTCCAGAGCAGTCAGAAAAAAATCATATTACAATGACAATATATATACAGTAAACTAAATTACAAGCATCTTATGACATTCCAATATAATTCCAGCAATAGGCAAAAACAGTTATATCCACAAAGATCCCCTCAAGGGCAAGGACACTGATATCAGCTGGGGGGCCCAAAACAATACAAAGTTCACAGGGCACAGAAACCTTATTACTATGGCTATTACCCAATATCTTGTAAGGATGGATGCAAGAACTTGCAAGACAACTTTATATATAAACTTAAGTTTAGAAGGATAATTTGCTTCAGTTTTCTGTTTTGTGATATCACCTGAAATTAGTTAAATCTGTTCATTACAGATAAAATTTTATAAACACTTCTAAGGACTTTTAAAACAGTTACTTTTTTTAGGTGTTTGTTGGTTCAGTATTAAATGTGACAGCAATAATGATATATGACTCATCGTAACTAGGAGGCTTTGTTGTTGTTGTTGTTTGTTTGTTTGTTTTTTATGAGGAAGCGTGATTTGAGGTATGCATCTTCAGTTTAGTTGTTCATTACAAACTGGTTGGATTAGTTATGAAGGTGGTATGCATGTTCAATGATTAGTCATGCATCAAACATTTTCCTGGTAGACAAGACTGTTAAGTATCAGATGTGTATATATATATATATATATATATATATATATATATATATATATATATATATATATATATATATATATATATATATATATATATAAAACAAATCTTTACTCTTTTACTTTTTTATAGTTGGGTTTGTTTGTGTTTTTAAATTCCAACCTGCTTAGCTGTTATGCTATGCATTTCCTCAACATTCCATCAAAGTATGCTTTGTAAAGGTGGTGCATTCCTTACAGCCAATGTCAAACAACAAACATCATGCCACTAAGTAATTAATGGGTTATGTTAATAAGTTTGTCTTTATAGGTGGGCAATATGATTTTTATTTTAAAGAATATTCAGCCATGTTGCTGTATATCCTCCTTATATTTAATACAAAAGCTATAGAGTTCTAGAGTTGAAGAGTTATTCCCTGTGCTCACATCTGCACTGTTATGACAAATAATCATCCAAATCTGGTAATTCTGTTCAAGTTATGCAAAAACTCAACATCCATCTCAAAGTTGAACTTCATTGTCATTGAGAACAGGTGTAATAAAATTAGTGTTGACATGGCTGGGAGTTAAAGCCAAGGAAAAATTGTTTAATCTGTGTGTGATAGAGGCTGTGTATTACTTATTTAATTTTTAAGATATTTTTGTTGATTGTGCTCTATGCTAATGGGCAAATAAGGAGTGAAGGCATCAAGGCATCGTCTTGTCCCATTTGCTTAACATAACTGATTGAAAATTGAGCAGGTACTAAGTTTTCCTGACAACTGTGGTCATGTTCTGAGATAAGAAATGACATGACTCCTATCACACAGAATTGTAGTGGTCAGTGAAATTTGACTGACAGCAGCACTGGAATGGAGTGAATACACACATGCTGGACACCTGGAGATTTAATATATCAGGAAAAATTAAGTGCAAAATGTGGGACAACAAGCTAATTTTTAACTCAACTTGTTGCCAAGTTTTCATGCTATCTGGAATATTTGCCCTTGAAATAGTGCAGTAAAAAAAAAAAAAAAAAATCAGAAGTCATGTCTGGATGTTGCATGAATTTGGAACAATGTCAACGTTTGGTTCCACTAGCATCAAAAAAGACTGTAAAGCATAGTTACCTTAACAGTCTTTTTTAGTAACTGCAGGTTACGCATGTCCAACGTTGAAATCAAAGCCAGAAAATTTGAAAGCCATACGTTGTAGGTACGTGACAACGAATTCCTGAAAAAATAATCAGAGGGAAGTAGCTACTACTTTTTTTTCCCAAGGGCATTAAACAACGTTTCATGTTCTCATTGTGAAAAGATATTCCTAATAGACATCTAACTGTGCCTTTACGGGATAGAATAGGCTGAAATACTTCGTTGCATTAAAAGTTTTACCCGACATTTAGAGATAATTAGAGATGCATTTCTCTCAGTTTAACAACCCTTTCCCTTCTCATTAGTAATACGGATAATTATGTTGTTTTTCAGAATATTCAGAGTATGTTATTGTATGCAGTACGAAGTAAGATGAAAGAGAAATGCGTTCTGTAGTTTAATCGGAAGCCACAGTTGTGTTTATTCTTGGTTTTGCGACGATGTTTAAAAACACTTGTATTTTATGCAGTCCGTCCTACATGTTAGGCTGTTTAAGGGAGAGTATGAAAAAAACCCGACTTTTTTATTTAATGTGAAAGTACTTAACAAATAAGGAGTTAAAAGGAACGTCTCACACGAGATACTAGCACAAGAGATCAGCAGGTTGAATATACTGAGATGTTACTCGTTGATGAAACAACTAACTCAGGATTGTCTTATTAGCATTAACATGAACGTTAATATCTAACATTAACTTTGGATCGGGTAGACCATGAAAATGTTACGCTACAGAATTCTCTGTAAAATGACACAGATGGTTTCGTGGGAAGAAACTGTTTGCAATGCGACAATTCGTTGTCCCAGCAAAGATTCATTACAAGAAAACTTTAATCTCTCAGAGAGGTAAATTTTTATTCAACTGCATCATGTCATTGAATTGGTAATAATGATACATATCATATAGGCTGTTGTATATTCAAGTATTTTGCTGCTGTTCGGCAGTCATTGCCTTATAAGGAAAGGCAGTCGTGCCTCTCTGCAATAGGCTGAGAATTGCCGCCTGCAGTTAACCCTTCTCGTGCTGAATTTTTCTTAAGATTTTCATCGTTTTGGGGTCGAAAATAAACCCTATTATGTTTGTATAATCGCATAGATTATTGGGTGTATGTGTGTAAATGCATCAGTGTATAATTTAAGTATAGGTTCCCATCATTGATTGTACATGTCTTATTGTGTGAGCTTGTGTGTGTACTTGCGATTTCTTTCCCACTCGTAAGATGGCACAATACGCGGCGCATAGCCTTTGTAGCATAGACAGTGAATGATTGGGCATTGCCCAGGGTTTTCACACGTTCGTTTGCCACTGCAGTTTATTTTTCACAGGTCTTGCAGCAGCCGTTGGCCGTCAGAAGGCAGATGTCAGATGAGCTGAGAGCTTGAGGCTTTAAAGACCAACCACAGTGACCTACATATTGTACATTCGCGGTCAAATCTCATGTGCATTGAATGTGTACACGAGTTTAAACAACTACGTTGTTAACACAGCTACTCTAATTGGTTACTTATAATCAGACAACGAAATAAGTTATATCTTAATGCAGTTTATTCAAAGAAAGATCTTAGGACATGAAATAACATGTTTAGAGCGAGTAAGTTACGCACGATGAACCTACACAGAATATCACGTTTTAAAAATAAAATTAACCAAATCTAATAACCTATAGGAAATAAAAAAATGTCATTTTAATCCGCCCACTATTGGTCACCAAATGATTATTGAGGATGAACCCCATGTGCCGCCCATTTAATTATTAAATGCATCAGTGGACTGCGTTGCTTTAGTGGAGAAAAATACAAATTAAAATCACATTTCAAAATGTAGTCTCAAAAGATATGCTCTTCTTTAATAATCTTAATTTATGAATGTCTTAGCTTCATGGGTTTTTGTATAAATCTGGGTGTTTGTTCTACATACATAAACAAACAAACAAACAGATTATCTTAAGTCTTCACTTCAGTATGCACTTCTGGCATGTATTCCTTTTTAAAATGTTTCAAAATATTATCTTCCTCAAAGTTGTATCTCCACTGATAAAATTTAAATGGATGTCAAATCCACACAGTTAAAAAAAACTTGCTGATGCTGATAATGATTAAGGCTGCTACATAAACTGCTAAAGGACACCTGAAGAACTAATCAAGCTTAAGTTAAAAAAATTGCCACAAGTGTGCCCCACTTTGCGTCATGAAGGAGGAATTCTCGCTGAGTACTTGAAAGGCTGCAACAACTACTGTTCATTTGCTCAGTAAACCCTCGGCACACCACTGACCAGCCTCTACACCGCCCCGCCTGCTGTGACGTCACGGTCGTGGCTATTTGCATGAAGTACGTTGAACAGCTCATTTGAGAGTTAAAACTGAATCTCGCTTGAGAAGCGAAAGACCATACGGAACAGAAGAGCGCGAGAAACCTGCGCGAGAAGAGCACTCATGTTATCGCGCGCATATTGAGAAGTATTACAGCGCGCGCTGAAAATGGAACTGCCTGCCGCGGGTGAGCACGTCTTCGCGGTGGAAAGCATCGAAAAGAAACGCATTAGAAAGGTTTGTGGTTTTCTCTTAAATACACTTTACATTTATTCATGCTGTTATCCTATACAGCGTTCAGGTAGCGTTTTGTATTTTAAAAGACAGCGCACAAGAGTAGGGATTTGTTTCCGAAACCCGACATAATTGATTATTTATTTTATTCACAGCAATTCCCTATCGTAAATTACTTTGTTTTTATGATGTTTACAGGGAAGGTGTGAGTACCTGGTAAAGTGGAGAGGCTGGTCTCCCAAGTAAGTTTCTCTTCAAGATGTCACTTGCTTTGCTGTTTTAATGTGTTGTGTTGTGTTGTGTGTGTGTGTGTGTGTGTGTAAGAGAGAGTTGACGGTTAACTGATGCAGGAATGTCATAACTTGTGTTCGCGATGGTAAATAATGTTTCAAATTTAAGCTTTATGCTATAAAATGTGGTTCTGTTTTTGAAAAATAACATATAATAATAATAATAATAGGATACCAAAAAGGCAATGATGCGTCTACCATGAAGCATCAATAGCCTATTTTTTATGATCTAACATTCTTGAAGATTAGTTTATTAGGACCTTCTTAGTGGCGTTAGTCCTTTAGATGACAGCCACGTTATAATTCGGATGAGGGAGCTGGTGATAATCATGCTACTCTGCTCACCCCTCTCCCCTCGTTCTCCGCCTCCTTTCCTCTCTTTATAGATATAACACGTGGGAGCCAGAGGAAAATATTCTGGACCCGAGACTTCTCGTCGCTTTTCAAAACAGGTGAGATATTGCAGTCTTGATTTTATGCTCTGAGCTTATACAGTCGAAACGGGAGGAGGGGAGAAGACGCTTTCGCAGTCGCTGTGCTCATGCACATTCTTTTCACTTTCTCTCACTGACAGAAAGGGGGTGCACACAAGAGACGTGTGCGCAGGCGCGCCATATAAATAAATTTAATTGCGCGGTACACCAATGCTACGGCCAGGAAACCAGCCATTAAAGAATGTTTACATACAGACCTGGTCAGAAAATGATCTTTTGAGACGCCTTGTATTCTCTATGGAACCATTTTTTTTTCTCAAACGCGCCGCATTTTCAATATTGTAAAGTTACTACCATTCATTTCGATGGTTGACTGACCGTACCCGCTTTGGACGTACTCTCTAGACACCCTAAACCAGGGGCCGGCAACCTGCGGCTCTTTCACCCCTCCACTTTGGTTCTCTGTAGCATGGGAATAGAATAAGCGGGAGACATATTCCCCTGACTTTTCTTCCCTAGTACTACTTTTCTCGGGCGAGTGTGTTCACATAGGCGTTTTCAATGGCTAGTGTGAATAAATCTAGATTTAAACGAAAAGAGACAATATAGTCACATCGTTTTGGATACGTTTTATTCATATCCAAAACGATGTGAACATTACTGATAGCTCAACACTCTCTTGCAGTGTCTGTTTCATTCATACTTGAAGCTGGAGGGCGCTCTCTGGCAGAAAGTCCAAAGGGATGCAGAGAAGTAATAACTTTTGAAGTGCAGGAAATACCTAATATGGAAAAAGGCATCCAGCAATAGATACAGTCGGCATCTAGTCATAGCTGGGGGTGTGGCGAAGGCGGAGTCGGCGTGGGGGAAAACACTGCGAGCATCGTGTGTATCTGAATGGCAAAATGCACATATTGAGCACTCATTCCCAGAGACACGTCGAAAAATTTTAGTCTCTTTTAACTTTAATATTCATATACACTAGTCCATATCGATATTTGATTCATTTTACAGCCCTAATATAGATGTATTTATTCAAAAATAGCCAAATCCCGTGACGTTCTGCTTTATACAGCAAACTCTATTTTTGACTGGATTCCGCAATTCAATCGTTTCGCAAACACAGACATGTTTTTTAAGTGGGTTTATGTTCGACACAAGGCTAACGTTACATAGTTTTGCTTCAGGTAGAATGATAAGGCCAATTATAAATGCATGCCACTTTCTGAAACAACCTTACACAGTTTTGATAGCGTTAATAATGAACACGATGCTAATATAGCCTGCCTGTGATGAATGCCGACTGCACACATACACATGCTTAGTCTTGGGATTCCACAACTTCCCTTGATCATCCTCACAACTTATTGCTTGTAGCCGTTTTGTAATCCTTTCCGGCTCTGTATGTTTGTTAGGAACGATGTAGAACTTCAATTCATAATTTGTTAGTTTATTGGAGGTACAGAAAACGACACAGCAACTCTTCGGCGTGATTGTCCCGTTTATTTCAATTGTCGCCAAGGCGATTTTTTCCCCCATGGACTAAATTCACATCACGTGACGGGGCATTCCCGGGGGCGTTCCCAGACCAACCGTCTGTATCTATCGGCGTAGCTAAGCTGAATAACAAGCATAAACCTAATGAAACAGGAAAACGATAATATTGCATGACATATGTGTGTTTTTGAAGTCTTCTCTAGGTAATAAACAAAGTATATGAATGATACATTGCTATCTGACATAGCATTTACTACAGTAACTACAGAAGCTATAAAATATACTATCTGCCTTATTCTGTGATAAAAATTGAAAAACTGTTTGTAATATATAAACCAATCATAATCATAAAATTGTCATAAATGTAATTATCAATGAAGATTCGGGAGGAGCGCGTCAGATACTTAGCCTAATCATCACAGGTGGACCACAATCAAGTAATCAATCCCACAGTATAAATATCGCTGACTTACCTCTATCCATTGACGGTTTATCAGCATCCCTCCTCCACCCCATCTCCTCACTTCAAGTTCACTTTACAATATACGGGGAAGGGGGGGTACTCTAGTTTCGGGCAATTCCCGAGCTCGGAGCCCTTCCCCGGACAGCACGCCAAATACGCATACCATACCTCAGCTAATTATATGTAAGCGTGAACTAGTGAAACATATAAATATAAAACTTTAGCTATATGCTATGTTAACTTAATTTTAGAGACCAAATAAGTTTTGTGGCTCCACATGAATTTTATTGGTGGGAAAGGGGCCAAAATGGCTCTTTTGATGTTGAAGGGTGCAGAAAGCATTGCAATAGCACAAATACGTATATATTATTTTCTGTCTAATGGCCACACTAATTGACTGCATATCCCATTACAAATATACTGTTTTCCATGGCTACACATGCATTCACGCTTTCCCGAAATTCCACACACATTTTTGTTGGGTATTCATCCCCTTTAACTGGCATCTGCGTGCACCATTAGCAGTCTCCCTCATGACGTGGAATTCTGTTTGGAGTAATTGCACGTGCCCCTTGAGTATAGAACCATTCTAGGTCATCTAGGTTTTTGCAATATTATTTTATAGAAGGTCGATGGGAAAAGAGCTGATGGCCCATTTTTTTCGACAGCCCATATGCATATTTTGAGCTAACAAATAAATAACAGAACCCATTGGAAAAGCCTGTCAAATAATGCAATTTTATACAATACAGAATGATTTATTAATACTTCCTCTTTGTTTTTATTTCTTCCTTTCCAAATGGAATAGTCCACCAAATTAGTAAACAAGTTGTGTGTCGTCTGAAGCAACACATAATGCTCTTTATTTTATGAGTAAATTTTATGAATGCCAGTGGTGTGGGCTATTTAAAGCCAGACCATATTTGAAAGCAAAACAGGCAGAAACTTGACCATAATGCACTCTCAGAAATAAAGTTACAAAAGTTGTCTCTGGGGCAGTACCTTTTCAAAATGTGCTATATTTATAATTTGGGTACCCTTTAGGTATAATATGCAAAGGTGTACCTTTTGAAAAGGTACCGCCCCAGTGACAACTTGTGTGGGGCAAATCTTTTGAATAAAATTAAAAGTTAAATATATTAGTTTGTGTCTTATTTTTAATTTGATTTATTTTATCATGATATTGTATAATCTAAAACTTTTCCATTCAGGGAAAGACAAGAGCAGCTAATGGGTTATCGTAAACGTGGGCCAAAACCAAAACATCTTCTCCTGCAGGTAATTCATCATCACTTACAAAGACATGCCCAATTTGCTTCTGTGAAAGCCATGTCACTAATTGTTTCTGTTGCAAAGCTCATTGTTGATCTGTCTGACTTCTAAGGTACCATCATTTGCTCGAAGATCCAGTGTTCTTACCAACCTTCAGGAGGTGTCACAGGGTGAGGATAACCAATCAAAAACAACTTCAGACCTGGTCCAAAGCCAGCAATACCAGCTTAACAGCAAGAAGCACCATCCCTACCAGCCCAACCCAAAAGACAAGCAGGGAGAGGCACGAATAAATGGGAAAATGAAGCACTACTTCCAGCTCAACAGCAAGAAACACCACCACTATCAACCAAACCCTAAAATGTATGACTCCCTGTATCAGAGGGTCAAGGAGACCAAAGTTCATGAGTTGACTGACAAGGAATGGAACTTTTCTCCAGCTTTACAGCAGAAAGTGATCCAAAGTAAGGATTCTGAGTGCCTCAGTAAGGTGAGGAATATTACAATGGAGTTGAAAAAGCTTCCTAAACTAAATGGTGGAGCTGACTTAAATATGAACACAAACAGTGATGCAAAGGAAGACAAGGCACCGCCCAATGGAATAAGCAGCAAACTGAAGATTGTGAAGAACAAGAATAAAAATGGGCGCATTGTCATTGTCATGAGCAAATACATGGAAAATGGCACCCAGGCAGCTAAAATTAAGAAAGGAACAGCAGATTCTAAGGAAAAAAGGCAAGCACAAGATGACAGCACAGAGAAGATAAAGCACACAAAGAAGCAAAGTCTTATGAAAGTCATAAAAAAGGACAGTAAAGCTGAGTCTGCCTGTTTTAGGCTTTCCAATGGACTATCATATTGTGGAGGGGACAATCCTAAAAAAACATGCTCCATAGTGTTTGAGGCAAACAACTCAAAGAAGCTTGGCAGCACTGGAGATTTTATATCTAATAAACAGCCCTTGCAACTGACAAACAAGTCTGTCAGACAAACCAGTCTGACTACAGTGCCTATTGAGACAAGTGATCAAAAAGGCACCCAGTCTACTCAATATGGTCCCCTCACCTTGCCTCAAAAACGTTGCTACTCTGAGCCAGACAGTGACAGTGGGGAGGCTAAAAGGCTTCTAATTTCTCAGAGTGCAAATGCTCCGAATGCTGACTTCTCTCACTCTTGTAACAGCACCACACACTTCAATGGCCATCAGCAATCTGGCGGACATGACTTTGAAATTTTGGACTCCAACCAAGATGAACCCATAGACCTCAGCTGTGTAAGGTTGAGAGAAGAGAAAAAAAATCCTACACATTCTCAGATTGGAAACACTATAGCGACTGGGAAAGCAGCGGTCTCTGCACCAGAGCAAGTAGAGAAAGAAATGAAAAAATCAGTTCGAAGCTTCACACCTTTTCTTGGGAATATAATTATCACAGATGTCACAGCAAACTGCCTTACAGTGACATTCAAGGAGTATGTTACAGTTTAGGAACATGTGATGATATAAAGTCTATAAAGACTACTGACTAGTTACTGTGAATTTGTATAAATGTAAAGCACATCTAACCGTCAAGTCTTCAAACTAGCCTGAAATTTTTTAAACAATCTAGTGTTAAGTTTTGATAGTTTCAGACTGTGTTTGATTGAACTGATCTGAATTAATTTTCAAATGTAAACATCTAACTATTCCATGTTAGGGATATAAAAAAAAAAACTGAACAGGTTTTCCTGTTATTAGCTTGTATCATATTAGCTTGAAGCTGTTTGCAGTGCTGCATTTCAGAGCTTAAATATAAGAAGCACTTACTACACATGTAATACTGAGAAACATTTTCTACTGATCTGTCTTTATAGTCTTTTTTTTTTTTCACTTGAAACGTGTTATTAGGTTTGTCAAAGCATATTAAAAGTTTTATTTTACGTTCTGGAGTAAGATCTTTGCTTGTACTGCAACCAGGGGTGTGTGTGTGTGTGTGTGTGTGTGTGTGTGTGTGTGTTCCTATTAAACTCACACGTGAGACGAGCAAACAGAGCCCATATGAGAGATAGCAAAACGTTACTATCATGTAAACGCAAGACATCAGTAGACCTATCAGACTGAACTTTGCACAGCCTTTATATAACACATGGACTTGGATTTTGTCATGCAGATTTTTTTTTCTCAATTGTTTTTTAGCTAAAGAGGTTTTGCCTGCTTTTACTCAATCTACAATGCTATATTTTTTTTCACACATGCACACAAAAAAAATTATTCCCAATACTAGGAATAAATAGTTATTTAATGTAACCTATTTGCATAAAACTGCGGCTAAGTTTAGCACAACTCTGACTATTATCATCCGATGAAAACTGGCACGTCTGTGGCAGTAGCTTACAGTAGTGTTGTCTCACTATCCAAGCGCTGTTATAGACTAGGCCTAATTTAAAAGTCCTCTAAAAGATGGATCGTAGGGCTTTACAGATTTTCATTAAACGCTAAGCATATCTATGCATATATCTGGACGCTCATTATCGAGATCACATAAAGCATCCTAAAACAGGGTTGTCAAGAAAGACACTAGGCTATTCATTTTCTTGCCTGTTGAATTATTTTTTATTTAAGGGTTGTCACATTTCTTGCTACAAGAAAAAAATAACCAAGAACAGCTGAACTAAACATCTGTTTTCATGATGATATAGCAGAAAACCCAGAAAAATGAATTCAGTGAGCTCTCGGTATATAACTACAAAAGTAAACAAGAAGGAAACTTTCACCTGGCGTTTTGATGGATTTTCCTTTTGTGTTCAAAGCTCGCGGCTATTTAGAATGATTTTTCCTTAGATCGAACATTGTGTCACAGCGTTTTGGGCATTCACATCACACGATCTCTGAACTTAGGCAACAGGCTACCGTGATATTGCAGAGACGCAAGTCTAATTTGTTACTTCTGCCTCTGTCTGTTCAAGCAGGAAACATTTAGAAGTGGTAGGACAGACTGCGCCAAAAAATAAAATAAATAAATAGCCTAGATGGCCTAAACAACACGGACATTTCAGCAATTAGCAACTTAAAGGCATTATCATATGTGCGTCTGCAGGCACACTGCTTTATGCAGCTCATAAGTACTCCGATTTCGCGTTTATAGATAAAGTGTACACTTTTAATGTCATCCAAACTGAATGTGCCTTCAGACTATTAACTTTGTTTATGCGCACAATATACGGTCCATACGAGACTGACAAGAAGAGATTCATCCCGCAGTCTGGCTATATGCATCGTCAAAGGTTTATAGATACAATATATATAGGATAGAAGACTAATTATATTAGGCTTAATAGTAGTTTTCGTTTTATAAGCTACCATCATTGGGCATGTATGAAGATTTAAACAGCCTATAATGTATAAAACTCGATTCATTTTTTTTCCAGCGCTAACATGGCGGACAGCAAATGTCTCTCTTACTCACGGCTAGATCATGATTATTGTTAGTCTATCCCAGAACTAGGTAGAGGTTGGTTAGATTTGAAATTTGAGTCATAGATGGACTACGGAAAAGCACTTAAGCCTCACTGAAACGGAATCAACCATTTCCTTTGCAGCACTGTCTGAGATAAAGCTGCTCTCGCTGCGGCTGTAAAATGGCTTCCTTTGGTCCATCCACTTTATTTGCGATCAGCTTATGAATTCAGCTTTACTGCAGTACATTTTAACTGTAGCTGGTTTATTTCGCCAAGTTTATTTAAAAGACGACTTGAGCAGCTTAAATTCTTCAAAAATAATAAAAAAAAAATATTCGAGTCAAGCATTAGGTTACTAAATATCACAGATGGCATTAGTAAAAATAAAACGTTTTGATATAGAGTGGTAGCGAAGAGACTTTCTAAAGCTTGAGGTCATTAAAATATGGTCTTGTTTAAAATAGCCCACCTACGATAATAACGTGATCACATTAAATAATAATAATAATATGATGTTAATACAAGTTGCCTACAGAAAAATAACTTATGCTTATGTCTCACTTAAATAATAAGGCTAGCAGTTGGGGTGCTTTTTTAGCTAGGCTATTTGAATTGAATTGAATTGAAGATAACCAAGTTTTGGTAACGTGTTTATATTGGCAAATATAAATTCGTGTGGCTTTATTATTATTATTATTATTATTATTATTATTATTAAATCAATAACGTAATGCACGTCTTTTCCGAAATTCGCCTAGGTTAATCTCCATTGTATAATTAGGCTATATAAAATGTTAAATATATATATAACTCGATTTATGGTCTTCTTAAATGTGTCAGTCCTGCACACAATGTGACCTAAATAATCAATAATCCAACAAAAGCACGGAAAGCATATACACATTTTTGGTAAAACAATTTACATCGAAATGTATATTTAACATAATCGAAAATTGCAGGCAGACAGACTGAAACACGGGCAAAAAATAGTAGTGTATTTGCCATTTCCCTTTGCAAATTGTGCAGAATTTCTCATGCTGGTTGCCCAGAAACGAGTTAACCAATAATATCCTTCCAGCTCGATCTAGAGCCCATATACGGATATAACCACTGCAGTATTCCAACCACCAATCATCTTCCGCAAAACCAACCACAAGCCTGCTGTTTACCTGGTTTGCTATGTATATAAAGATTAAAAATGAATACGCAAGCCTTAATTTTATTCTTGAGAAAAAAACAATACAATCGTCAAAATATTTCTTCAAACCAATATTAAACTGTTTATTACTGTGTAGCATTATCTTTACTCACCGAATAACCCCCCAGTAAACTAATTTACAAGCCCAAGTTAATAATCATTATCCCATCGTGCATGTTCATTGTCAAAGTTTTAAGATATTATTTGAATATTTTATTGTTTATAATTTATTGTACATATAATATATATTATATTATGTAGTATATTATTATTATATTATACAGCATCTAAATAATTTTACATTTAAAAACCTGTTACAATTAAGGAACGTGTTAATTAAAGTTATAATTTAGCTATAGAGGGTTTTATTTATTTATTTATTTATTTATTTTACCCGCCAGCCCTGTTTGAAGCCCAAGTGATTGTGCAGAACTGAGCATGAGATTGGTAAACGTTTTCGGAAAACTTTTTCCCTTTTATATGCTAAATACAATAAATGAATGACTGTTTTTCCTTCATATGTATAGCTGGTAATGTTTGCTTGCAATTTCAATGCTTAGGAAAAATGAATTATATTTCTATCTGTAGTCCTAATTTTATATTTACAATAGCTATGTTTTTCAGTAGACCAACATAATTATATTAGATTTTTAAATCGAATTAGGCTATATGGAACACCCAATTATAAAATTGTTGTAAATACAAAATGTATTTTAATAAAATGTATACACTTAGGTCTTTCTACATACTTTACACTAAAATTAGAATATGAAATAATAATAATAAAGTCAATAAATAAAATAGTTTGAGCTAAAATATCGATGTTAATGCAGACAACGTCTGGCCTGTGTAATCAGGGGAACCATTTAAGAAGTTACCTACTGTTGTGCATTTAGTAACTCTTGATAAAAAAAAGATAATAATTATGAAATGTTCCATTCTCATTATTATGCTGTATGTTTTTGTTTCGTTGTCTTTGTTGCTGTCATCTTTTGCGTAGTGTAATAATAAGTTACATTAGCTATTATTATCATCATCGTTTCACATTTTTCAAAATCAACAATTACATTGAGGTATTTATAAATATAGTTTAACATATAAATCTACTAGCTGTTTAATCAGTTTGATTTGTCTGATCAGTGTTAGGACTAAAAGTGTCTATCAATTAATTATTATTTTTATTTCATTTATTAGCTTTTTTCTCGAAAGAGCCATACAGTTGAAGACCAAACCTAAATATTAATAAAAAATATAATCAGACGTGTGGGCTAAATGTAGGCTACTGCATAAAACATATGTAGCCTATGTATATTAAAAAACTAGGCTAACAAAAATCACACCTCTTAGAGAAAATAATGTGGTGAGGTTACCGTGGGCTATACTTAGTTTAAATCATCATCTACTTACAAATTCATCCCGTTCAGTTTATTTAACGGTTTTTAGAAAATGTATATAAAAAAGACACAAAAAAAATGAATGGTGATTTTCTGCCGTAGAAATCATATTTAAACCAATATTAATTTCCATCTATGATTAGTTTGTCGCGGTTAAAGACTTCACGTTCGATTTTGGCGGAATTAGTAAAATACTCTTTTGAACAGTAGAATATCGACCAGAATAAGATGACATACATGTTCCTTTGATAACAGATTTAGAGTAGCCTATACATTTTTGAAGTTTGAAGTATGCCTGTTTTTAGAGTTCATATAGCCTACACGTCCTTGTTCCGCTAACGTTTAACTGATTACGTTTACCTGTAAGTCTTCATGTAACGTTAACGATGAAACTTTAACCTTATGATGTACTCCTACAAGTATTGAGCAGCTCTTTTCATGTTTCTGTCAAGAATGCAGATATGCCACTAAGAGCAAGCCCCGGCCACTTAGCAACAGTGGAGCCAATGAACGGCCTCCAAATCTTTCACAACTACAAGCGGTGCCAAGGCAACATGCTAAAGAACGTGATGACGTCTGGCTGTGCACGAGAGTATTATGGGCTGTATGGAATTCTGAAGCTAGAGCAGGCGGGCCGGACTCGCGCACACGGCTAGCTACGCTGCAAGCTAACGGTAGACGAAGGTAAACATGGAGCTGTCGGCTGTCGGAGAGAGGGTGTTCGCGGCCGAGTCGATCATCAAGAGACGAATACGACGGGTATGTGTTGTGGAAGAGATATCTTGACATTTTTTGCATATATGTGCTAATGTCTTCGGCTCGCGCTGACGAATTCTTTTTTTTGTGTGTGTCTGATGGCACGCGCAGGGTCGAATGGAATATCTCGTGAAATGGAAGGGCTGGTCACCAAAGTGAGTACGTTAATGCATGCCCATCCTGCCTGTTGTGTCTTGCACTTGTGTTTGGGTGACAGTGATGGCTGTCAACCCTACTAGATATAGCGAGGGGCGTACATCCACGGGCAAGTTAACAAGCTGGTTATTACTGCAGACTGGTTTTTGGCAGATGGCATGCTGCAACATTAGCTGGCCCTGCTAACTGGCCGGTAGAGCAGTGGTTTTAAATGCAGCTGGAGATTGACAGTCGTCACGTGAAACTTTTTTGTTCTCACAGGTACAGTACTTGGGAACCCGAGGAAAATATCCTAGACTCCCGCCTATTCGTTGCATTTGAAGAGAGGTAAGTTATACAAATAAATAAATAAGGTAAAATTTCTAAGCAGCCGAACATACAGACGTTTTCACGCTTGTATTTTCATGCAGGGAGCGTGAGAGAGAGATATTTGGACCCAAGAAAAGAGGACCTAAGCTCAAGACTTTTCTTCTAAAGGTTAATTTCATTTATTTAATAAGAAATAAATAATAATAATCCTGAAATTATCTATATTGTGTATAATAGGTTTGCACTCTTTTTGTTTTTTTTGTCAGTGTAAATGAATACATTTTATATAAGGGCATTACCTTGAATTTTGGGCTAATTTTTCAAAAACATGTCTTTTTCACAGGCCCAAGCTAAAGAAAAGGAGAAGTCTTACGAATTTAGGAATGAGTCATCCAGTGGCATTGCATATCCCAGTCCAGAGCCTGTTATAGCCCCTAGAGCGAGAGAAGGACTACGTGCTGTGGTTCCCACAATTTTCCCTCCCAGCACAGTCAACAGAGGGGAGAGCATAAGGATTCCACCTCCAGAACCAAGGGAGCATCGTTTTCCACACTCACCCAGACCCAGCACTGATGCTTTTACCCTCTCCCCAAAAAAGAGAGGACGGAAACCCAAATTACGCTTCACAGATGGCTATACAAGCTCCTTACATCCAGAGCATTCAAAAAGAGCAGCAGACGAAACCATGGCAAGCATTCCTTCCAAAATGGCAAAGTTAGGTTTGGGAGAAGAGGAAGAGAGATGCTCAGAAATAAGTGGGAGAATTAAGATATCTCACAAGCACATGGATGCTACCTTTTCACACAAACAAAACAGAGTTGCTCTGAGCAGAAGTACCCAGCACATTTCTCCAGAGTGGAGTTTGCATTCCAATAGAGTTAGTGCAGACTTACAAGGCCACAGGACTAACCCACAGACACACCACTTTCACCATAAACACCTGAAGCACCATTCAAAACGAAGAAAATTTGAACATGGTGATTCCACCAGCAAACAGCCTTCACTAATTGCCAAAATTCCAGTTTCACGCATATTTGGAGAGCCAGAGGAGGGAGATGCTTGGAGACCCTCCTTCTGCAATGTGGAGAAAGTTATAGTTACTGATGTGACAACAAACTTCCTGACTGTAACAATCAAAGAGAGTAGCACAGATAAAGGCTTCTTTAAAGACAAAAGATGATTATTTACTACAGCCAGTATGCTCCTTTCATATCTTTAGAAGTCCTTTATTATCGAAAATGTTCTGTGTATTGTATACAAAAAAAAATATTACTTTCTTTTCTGTCACTGAAATTTGTATTTATTGTGAAATTGCTGCTTTAAGAAATTTGCATGCGTATACTAGACACGATAAACAAACCCAGAACTGCGTTCAAATACATAAACGAGTTCTCAGATAATTTGTTGTAAGTATTAATTACAAATTGTTAACTTATAAATATATAAAAGTATAATTTTTCTCCCAGACGAATATTAAAACATGTATGTACAGACTTAAGATTTTACATTTTGCACACTAACCGGCATATTTTTACATCATTACCAATTCAGTTATTGTAATTTACGTTGATTTTATTTTGTCATTTAATATTGCCAGCTGTACAATATAGAATACACATTTTTCAAGGTACAGCGGCATTAACAATTTACACGTAAAAGTGCAAAATTAAAATCAAATTTCATCTCAAAATCAAAAGTAAAAAATAATTAGCACGTTTCTTTTGTTTCTCTTCAGTTAAAATTCGTGTTTATAAATATGTAGCCTGATGTTCAATTGTATATACTTAAGACTTCTAATTATTTTGTTGGGTGATTGTAATTGTGATTATCGATGAACTGTGCAAATAAAAGTTATTTAATATGACATTAAATATAAAGCGCACATCCAGTCCTACAAAATAACAATTTTACAATATATGTATATTTGTGTGTGTATTAGTCCTGTAATAAAAAACACGTAAACCGTAATTTGATTCTTATTTGCCCAGTTAGAGGAAAAAACGGCAAAATTTTAAAGTTCCCAAACATTTAACTTATAAAATGTTATACAAAGGTGGAACTTGTTGATTTAATTTTACAGCCTTTTCTGTGTGTTTATGTATTTGTACTTTACGATTTCTTTTGTGACGCGTAACAAAATATAAACTTTCAGTTTTACGTAACACATTCATTGTGCTTTCGATCAATCGGTGTTAGGCCTCTGCAGATATTGCCGTGTTAAGGTCAAACTCTTGGCGTCATCAGTTTTTTTTTTTTTTTTCATTAGTAGGCTTACTAAAACCCGAAATATGAAAATCACAGTCACAATCAAAATTTAGAGCACAACATTTCTATTTTATTCATGAGTCTCTAATTCAAAATGCAATTTCGTAATTCATTTTTATATATATATATATAAAAAAAACAATTCTAAGATTTTACATCTACGACATCTAAAATGCGTCTATCGATATAGGTGTGTTGTCGTGGATTCTGTGTCCTTGGCCTCCTCGGCATTCCTGTGTCTTTTCGTTCCCATTGCAATTCATTTCATGCTGTATCAGCTTTGTCGCCGCCGGAATTCCTGTCTTCGTCCTGAAAACAAAAATATAATAAAAATTATGCCTTTTAAAAGCCAGGGCAAAACTAAGACAAAGTCATTACAGAAAGAAAAAACATTTCATATGATGTAAAGAGTTTTAACAATTATAAATGCCTTCAACCATATTTCTAGATACACTGCAAATCTAATTACTTTCTTCACTTAATTCTCTTTTATTATAAGGAAAAGCGTGAATGTAGGCTATACATTTGACATAATGTGAAGTCATGATAGTAAGCTCAAACATTGCAGTCTTCAGTGAGATACAAAAGCCGAGGGTATCACTATCAGAACCTGTGGATCACAGCAGGCCTGTTACACAGGGTAGCCGTAGTTGCGGTCACAGCGAGGGAAGCAGTGAGGGTTCATCCAATTCTCCATGCTGGTCTCTCGAGCCCTCTGTTCCAGCCTTTGCATATGCAGCATGTGCTCCTGAAATACACGTGAACTCTGAATTCTAGAGTACTGACATGGAGCTGAGTTCACTTATTGATTTGTTAAGTATTTCAGTATTTAAAACCAGCATAAAGCAACATTGTGAACAAATCTTTACAATCACAAAAAAAAAACTACAAGCCAGGCTCCCATGCATCATGCTTTCTTAAGCTTTGTTATTAAGCATGTAAATAAAAGGAGTTTGTTGTTGGCTCCCAACCCTCATGGGTTCATCAGGATGTCCAGGCTTTTGTCTCTTGGTGCGGAGTAGCTGCTTTGCAAAACTCTCCTTAATGATGGGGCTTGCATCTAGGAACATGACATATACGTGTATCAAGGTCACAATTTTATACTGTAATTTCATGGTGAACATGACATATGTATCAAGATCACAATTTCATACTGTAATTTCATGGTGATGACAACATGATTTATTCTTGTGAATACATTTAACTGATTGATTTGTCTAAATAACTAAAGGGTTGCCTATATAATGTAAAACATGTTACAACATTTGATTAATTATGTATAATTGTATGCAGTATACAAATTAGATTATCAAAGACTTTAATTTGTCATTTAATATTATAGCCTACCAATTTCTCCTTCTTTCTTTCTTTTTACTACATGCTAATTTCATTCTTCCCCAGGCGGCCATTCTTCCTGTGAATTTGTATTCTTTCAGATTTCCTCGAGTCCTTTGGGGGTCTAATTTGTATGAATTTTGGTCTTTCTCTTTCCCTCTTTCTTCATCTCGCTCCTTCTTTTCTCTCTCTTTCACACAGACATGCACGCACACACATACATTTCACTCACTTTTTCTCCTGCCTCCCCATTTCAACCCCTCCCTCCCTTTCCCAGCGCTGTTTCTCTATGGAAGAACACAAAGTGCCCATTCATGAGCGCGTCTCCCCGGGGAGCGCGCCCCTGCGCGCGCGTGACCTGGAGCTCTGACCCGCGAGGGGTATGAAAATGAGCCCGTTACGGTAAACACCGACGTGGCAGATGAACAGGCGCACTGCGTTTTTGACAACAGTTTTTACACGTTTCGCTCACATTAGTCTATAATTAGATACGATTATTTAATTTATAGTTTTTTTGTTGATTTTTTATATTTTCAACAGCTAGCCTAAATCAATAGGAATAGAAATATATTGAATAGAATATGATAGAATAGGAATATAATAACTACGCAATTTTTGAATTTGTTATAGACATTAGAAATCGTTAAGCAAGTGAGGGGGATAAAAACAATGACAAAGTATTAGGCATAAACGTAATGAACATAATCTCACCAAAATAGAAAATAGCCTAGGTATTTATTTCAAAAGTCATTGTCCAAATATTCCAAAACGCTCTGATTTTACAAGGAAACAAGACTCGCTAAAACAAGTAATATGCACACAAACGTCACAACCCACAGTGATAAGAAAAAATAAACATTGTAATATGCCAATAAAACCCATGGTATAAGATTTCTGTAAGAAAAACATACCAGTGCAGAAGGTCAATAAGACCACGCAAAAAAGGCATACCAACAGCTTCATTTTCATTTCCGTCCGTCCTCAGTTCGAAATAACTGCATTTGAGTGTTAACCCAACTTATGAGGAGGAAAAATACACGTCACCGTCATTTAGAAGTTACCCCCACAGCACCCCTGCTTACATGCCACTGGATAGGCTACAGATAAGACGACTCCTGGCTGCACATCTGGATGAGACTGTAGTTACAGACATTTTCCACAAGATGTCGCCTTTACTTTAGATTAAAGTTCAACGTCTAGGCCTACAGCCCTGTTCCACAATGGTTAAAAAACTGATCTGAGTTACACAACCTATTTGTGTGTGTGTGTGTGTGTGTGTGTGTGTTTGTGTGTGTGTTTTGATAGTAATTCTACAAAGTTTATCTCAACCTGACAGTTTACAGCACTTGTCCCTCCTTAGTTAATATTTCTTTTGTTAGCTATATGAAACAATGACCCAGCTTTGTTTGTTACATCTTTTTAGTTGTAAGGGAAGCTGATTATAAGAAAGTTCTCTGAGCTTTGCATTGGTTAACAAACTCTGTTTACAGTTGCTTTGTTATACAACAATATTTTATGCTGCAAAATTAGCTTATTTTTTTTGTACTTGTGGACAGGCACAGTGTGTGCTCAAGGGCTTCAATATCAACACTTTCTTTAGTATTAACATTTTATTACATGTTACATGCTGACTTGTTTAATGGTATGAAGGCTTTATTGGTTGTTGTTTTTTTCACCTTCAGGTCACAGTTTGCATTTGGCGCATGACAAATATAGTATTTTCATAGTAGGCATTTTATTTACTCTTAAATTCCTTTCTTGATGTAGAAATGAGGAACACTGCTATTATATCTTTGCATTTGATTTCCTCTAGGTATTAGTTTTGATTCTGAATTTTCCTCTCAGTAGTTTTAGTTTACTGTAAAATGGATAAGCAGATGAAAATGCTCTTGGTTAGGCAAAATGTTTTACTTCTGTGAAAATTTGCAGCTGTGTTGGCTGTCATATCACTATGTTCCCTGTTTCAACTGGTTTTTGTTCTTGTAAATCTAGATCTCATATAAAAGTAGCCGTAGATCTGAGAGCTCAAGTGCAAAGTATTGTATGACTGTATAGTACTGAGAAACTTTCACAATGGCCACATATCAAACTCAGCGAGTCTCTCAGGTTTCCAGTGTTCAGTTATTTTGTTGTTTGTAGTATTGGTCCTAAATATCACTGTTAAATAACTCACTGTCTCTCTTGGCAAAACATTAGTACTCCACAGTATTCATGTCTACAAGTGAATCACATACTTTATTTACCGGATGCATATACACTGCCATTCAAAAAAAAAAAATTCACTACTTGGATTTAACAAAAGCAAATAGGTAAGATCCTCCCATTGGACAATTACTGCATTGATGATTATGTTGTGCATATATCTCATATGTGCCCAGACAATGAGGTCAGCTGACTACCTGAATATACTGAATGACCAGGTTATTCCATCAATGGATATTTCTTTCCTGATGGCATGGGTATATTCCAAGATGTCAATGCCAGGATTCACCGGGCTCAAATTATGAAAAAGTGGTGATTAGAGTGTGTGACTTTTTTTCTTTTTTTTTTTTTTTTTGGACGGGCAGTGTATTTGTTTCATTTCTTGAATTTAGCAGATTAACTATCAGCGACCACAAAAAGAAACTTGGGTCATTATATTACAAGTGCAAACTGTAAGAAGGTGCTTAATCAGACAAATGAAAGTGTTTATTGTTTTTAATATAGCTGAATGATAATTGTAAGAAACCACAGATTGTGATAAGAGGGGAGCAGTTATAATAAAGTCAACTGAAAAAAAGAAACACATAATGGTTAAAACCCAATTGCTATGGTTTTTTGGTTGTATTGAAAAAACAAACAAATAAATAATAGCATCTATGTTTCAGGCATTATGAAACAGCATTTTCGTGTCTATCTATTTCATTAACTGTCAAGTAACTATCCGACTACAATAATCTGCTCTGTACCTGAAAAAGCACAAAGGTGCTTTCGATTGTTATTATAAACATGAAATGACAGCACACATTTTGCCACAAAAAAAAAAGTGAAGTGAAAGTCATGACATTTGCCAAGTGTGGTAACCTATACTCAGAATTGGTCCTCTGCATTTAACCCAACCAGCACCTCTGCTGTTGGGGCTAAAGGCACAATAGTTAACATGATGATAAATAGGTGGCTGACTTTTACAGTTGTTAACAAGACATAGTAAGTTGGGTGTTCACCTTAGAGATAATCACCATATTTATAATGGAACCATCATCAAAATACCATATTTACTGTAACTACTGTAAAGCTATATTAAATTAGTACTATGGGATCTCTTTCAATGCTTTCAGAATCCTTTTTTTTTTACTTTATTTTTAAAATGAACATTTTAACAATATATTGAACAAAAATAAAATATTGTATTTATCAAAATAAACAGAAAATACTTTTCTAAAGTGATTGATTTGAGCAATAATTCACTTAGATATTCACAACATAGTATTTTAACCAAAGTATTTGTGTTAGTAGGCGACATTGTGCTTTTACCCCTTGTTTTGAGACAAACAAAACAAACATCTTTACGATTTATTCCTACACAAAATACGTTACCCAATTAAATATCAATAAAATGTATATATTTCTGCAACCATACATCATTGGGGTAGTGAAAAGCACACACACCAGGGCTCGTTTTCAGTATTATTAACCATTGCATTCTTAATGTAACATTTATTCTTTGTAAGCCTTTCCTCTGTTTCATTATTATGCCTCATTTATCTTTTTTTCTCACGATAGGCTACATGATGCTTAACTGTCATCATATGAAGCATAAAAATCGTGCAAATGTTAGGCTACTGCTCTCATAGACATCTGTTCTCATTCTGTCTCACGTATTGTTTTCCTATTGGTCACTGAACATTTTCCGTCATAAACCCACGTCATCATTTCCGTTTCCGTATATTGAACTGGATGAATCTTGTAAGGCTTTTAATCGCTTTTTGTGTTATTCACGTGGTTTCGAGGCACTTTTAAAATGCATGGATAACAAAGATGAAGACGGGATCTTTCCCTGGAAAACAAAATGTAGCTAGAAAATATGCTATTCTACGTAAATGCATTTATCTGCTGTAAGTAGCCTACAATTTGTCTTGGTGTACCAAGTGTTTGACAGCAAGGAGGTGTTAACGATGGCTGTGCTGTAACACCAGGGTGACTCAGGTTTGGTGCATTGTCTGGAGATGCGATGATGATGGGCTTAGAAATAAAATATCGTTGTGGTACGTTAAAACTTCTCCACCGTGACTAATGACGATCGCTGGCAATCACTGATTATTTTCATCTGCTCTGACGCATGACGAAATTCCTGTAAAATTAGAATTGTGGCTATGGAGGAGAGTACTAAAGAGCTGAGGGAAGAGTGGACCTTACTACTCTGGACCACGGTTGCTGTTCTGGTGCCAGTGCTCATCACACTGTGGTGCAGCTTTCAGCGTCCCAAACGCAAAGTTCCACTGAAAGATCTGTTCCGAAAGAGCAAACACGGCTGGCACTACACGGACCTGTTCAACAAGCCGACCTACTGCTGCGTGTGCTCTCAGCCCATCCTGCAGGGGGCGTTCTGTGACTGCTGCGGCATATGTGCGGATGAGGAGTGCATACAGAGGGCAGATCGCACCCTCTCATGTAAGGAGATCATGACCCAGAGTCAGACAGA
The DNA here is from genome assembly GCF_023724105.1 of Carassius gibelio. Classification (NCBI taxonomy): domain Eukaryota; kingdom Metazoa; phylum Chordata; class Actinopteri; order Cypriniformes; family Cyprinidae; genus Carassius; species Carassius gibelio. The sequence continues at coordinate 18,086,453 of NC_068401.1, read as the reverse complement.
TGGGAAGTTTTACCATCAGTGGGTCAGGGGTAATGTGCCCCTCGCTAGCTACTGTGCCGAGTGCAAACAGCAATGCGGGAATCAACCTAAACTCTGCGACTATAGGTATTTATAATCTGACCACGAACTTTCTTTTTTTCGTTCTTTCGTTCTTTCAATTAATATATAAGAAAAATAAATAAAAATATTAAACTTTTATATTAGACTTTTACCATAATTTTGGACAAAACTGAATAACCGTATAAGGAGAATATGAAAGGGAAACGGATAAAAGAAAAAAATGATATTCATATTTCATTCTTTAATTAATGTAGGAAAAAAGAACTGCATATTCACACGATCAACATTAAAGGTTTCAACATTTAATGAACAGTTTGTGAAAATTAATAAGAATTAATTTATGTGTTGAGGAAAGAACAAGGGAGGTAAATCAAGTTTATAGCTTGGGTTTGAACTTTTTAAATTGAGAAAGTACTAATAGGATCTATAAAAAACAGCAACAAATTATTTTTGAAAAGAACTGGTTCCCAACTTCCTAGATCCTTCATAGTTTTAACAATATTTACAGAAGTCAAAGTCAATATATGGAAGAAATTGTTAAAAACAGACAAGTGTTTTTACATCTTAAAGCAAAAAGCATGGCAGAATAGCAACAACTTGAGACACTGTTAAGTAGGAGCAGAGAGCACACAGCCTAGAACAGAACTTGAAAGTGTCTTGAAATCCATTTTTGTTGAGGATGTGGCATTTTAAAATAGGCCTATGTCACTGATATTTGAACAAACAGAGCAAACCAGAAGCCTGTCATTTTTGTCTTTTGTTTAATCTTTCTAAAGCATGGTTTGATGAAAGAGTCAGTAATCCCTGTAATCCAGCTATTATGACCTCATTCCTCAGTGTCAAATAGGGTGCACAATTAATCAAAGTTAAGGATGCCAAAATTATGTAATTGTTCAAAGTGGCAATTCATCTTTTTTTCTTTCAACATGTTATATCTTAAGGGATTTTCCATTGTTTTAGTTTTAGTTTAACTATAAAACCATTCATATTTTCACTTAAAAAAAAAAAAAATAATTTAAAAAAGAAACCAATCCAATGTATATTAGACATTTGAAGCTTAATACTATAAAGCAGGTTTTTCAGTTAGTGTTTTCAGCTTGTTTATTTTCATATAAAAATACGGCATGCAGTTGCATCAAACAATGGTATGGTATAAATGTAAATTGTGATAATGGTAATTTGTTATCGCATTTACAATTTCAAGGGAATAATCTACAATTATGATTTTTTTGTCATAATCATGCAGCCCTAGTGTCAAAGGTAGTGCTAAATTGGTGCCAGATCCACTTTTGCTGAGGCTCAAACAAAAACATTTGCTGATTTAAAAATTTTAAATCAGCATTTTATTTTTTTAAATGATTTGTGCCATTTTTATGATTTATTAAGAGTATATTCTGTGCAAAATAAGAAATCTTACTGTGAGTTTTACTATAGATGGTTTGCCATCAGTACAGCTATTAAGGTATCAGTTCTAAGTGCCCTCACTCACATTTTTTGTGCTTATTTTGAAATATATATAGGTGTGTATGGTGTCAGACCACAGTGCATGATGACTGCATTTCTAGTCTGAATGATGATTTGTGTGATCTTGGAGAGTTCCGCTCTGTTATCATACCCCCGTATTACCTCTATCAAGTCAACAAACTCCGCAGAAGACACCCCGATGAGTACAGCAAGGTGAGGATCCATCCAAACACAAACACCTGTAAAAAAATAAATAAATAAAATGGCACAACAGAGACATATATCTGTATCTTGTTTTAAGCAAGGCACAGAGTTATTGGTCCAGAAACAGCTTTTGTTGAAACCAAACTGCCAAAATGACTAATTTTCTACTTTTTGTTTTGTCATGCCTGTTTTAAACCAGAGGTATAAAAACAGGGAATAAAATGCCTATTTATTTCTACTAATTCATTTCTATTACTTATTTTACATAATAATCTCTAATAGTTAGAGATTCAGACTTGTAACCATCTCTAATGGTTAAGGTTCAGACTTGTAATACAAAGGTTGCGAGTCTCGGGCTGGCAGGAATTGTAGGTGGGGGAGTGAATGAACAGCGCTCTCTCCACCCTCAATACCATGACTGAAGTGCCCTTGAGCAAGGCACTGAACCCCCAACTGCTCCCTGGGTGCCGCAGCATAAATGGCTGCCCACTGCTACGGGTGTTCACTGCTGTCTGTGTTCACTTTGGATGGGTTACATGCAGAGCACAAATTCCAAGTATGGGTCACCATACTTGGCTGTGTGTCATGTCAGTTCTTTACTTCACTTAAGTATGAAACGTTAAGTGTGTCCCATTTTACATACTTTTACACTATTCTTCACCATTGTTTAGTGAAAGTTCCTGGCATGTTCATTGTGCTTGTTTTTTCCGTATATGATATACAGTAGTTGTTGAGAACTTTAAAGGAGAATTAAAGGGTTAGTTAAACTGAGAATGAAAATTCATCCATCTTCTGCTCACCCTTGAAACATCCTAGATGTATGTGATTTTCTTCTTTCAGAATAATCAAATTGGAGTTATATTAAAAATTGTCCTTGCTCTTCCATGCGTTTCAAAGGGGGTGAGTGGGTGTTTGTTGTCAACAGTTCAGAAGATGTGAAATAAATTGCATGCATCTGTAATAAAACCTCCCTCACACTGCTCTGGGGGGTGAATAAAGGCGTTTTTTTTTTTAGATAAATATCCAGATTTCAAACATAATAAACACTTTTTTTCTAACATCTGCTGTCTGTTTGATGTGGAAGACAAACAGAGAATTTTAAAGAATTTTTTTTTTTAGGTAAACTAACCCTTTAAGTGTGTGTAGTTTTCCTTTATCGATGGTAATTTTTCCGTTTCTAAATGTATTTTATATTGTTGACACAAACACGTAATAATCAAACTAGAAGATTTATAGGTATACAAAATGATTAACCGTTAATCACAAAGCAGTGAAATACATGACAGGTCAGATGTGTAAAAGGGTTTTAGACTGATATCTTTGATTTTTTTTCAGCATCTTCTGTATGAAAAAAATGCAACTTGCATCTCAAGTAACTGCATTATTTCCATTCTTTAATGCAGTATTTGTACTTTTTTAAGTGACAAATGCTTTTATTTGAAATGAACAGTATTTATAAATTAAACAAATCTATAAATTAAAAGATGCATAAAAAACAAAAAACAGCTGTGAATAAATTACAAACAAAAGAGTTTTGAAACTATGCAACATGTGCAAAATAGATCAATCCTTGCACAGTCAACTAAATGAAAATAATGAAAATAACCTGACCAATTGTTTAATAGTTAATATTTTATTTATTTATTTTAGCTTGCTGCAGACTGTGGGAGTGGCTGGACTCCAGTTCTGGTCTTGGCAAACACAAGAAGTGGCAACAACATGGGGGAAGTTTTGCTGGGAGAATTTCGTACCCTCCTGAACCCTGTGCAGGTGTCACTTAATCAGCCAATTTCTCTCTGTTTCCATACACTCTTGGCTCTTTTTATTTTGTTTGAAAGATAGATCACATTATTCCTAATATCTAATGATTAAAACCACAAGTTTAGTTATTTTGTTTTTTGTTTCTTCCAGGTGTTTGATCTCTCTGAGCTGCCTCCATCTAAAGCCCTGCAGCTGTGTACTCTTCTGCCCCCCGGCAGGGTGCGTGTTCTAGTGTGTGGGGGAGATGGCACAGTAGGCTGGGTTCTGGATGCCATTGATACCATGAAGCTGAAGGTGAGAACTGTAACCAAATAGTTGAGTGGACTTAAAAATGTAATACTTTGTATTAAAGTCAGTTGTTGTGGATGTAAACCAAGCTTTTTCCCCCCATGTGTTTTAGCGCTGTAGCATATAATGACTGTACATGTACTGTATGTGGCCTTGCTAGTAGGATCTGTAATGTCATTATCTGATGCTTGTATTTACATTTTTTGTGTTATTTCATAAAATTTAATTTGTCAAAAAGGTCAAATATTGTCTGTGTTTGTCTCTTCCTCTTTCTGTAAAGGGTCAGGATCAGTTTATCCCTCTTGTGACTATCCTGCCGTTGGGCACAGGCAATGATTTATCAAACTCTTTAGGATTGGGAGCAGGATATGCTGGAGAGATTCCAGTAGAACAGGTGCTCAGGAATGCTCTAGAGGCCGAGGTAGTCAAAATGGACAGGTAAGACCCTGACTTTGCTGTAGAGTCTTGAATTAGGAGTAATGGATTTTGTTATTCTGCTGTTATATATTTCTGCTGTTAATGTGTTAGGTGGAAAGTTCAAGTTGTCTCCAAAGGAAACTATTTTCGTAAGCCAAAGGTCAGTACATACAATGCATGACCAACCAGCAGGAGAATGTACCCCAGAATGCAAAAAAAAAATTATTTGTATGCCAAGCAAATTTTAACACAACCAATATATTATCCTAAAATCCACATGGAAACACAGTATTTGTTAATTTAATCATGGAGTTGTTTTCTTGCTAGGTGTTGTCCATGAATAATTATTTCTCAGTGGGTCCTGATGCTCTGATGGCACTGAACTTCCATGCACACAGAGAGAAAACGCCCTCCTTTTTCTCCAGCCGAATCATCAATAAGGTCTGAGGCTTTTCCTGTCCATCTTTTATTTTTCATTTCAGGGGATTAAACCGGAAAAGCATCCAAGATTATCTGTGTCTCATTTAGAAGTCTGCATCCTCCAGATGTTGCATTTTAAGGCTGAATACATCATTAGGGAAGTCTCATTTAAGAAAAGTAACCGTTAAATTGCAAAGTGAAAAATAAATTATAGTATTTTAAACCTCACAAGGAATAACAGTCAATTTTATAATGGTTACTTTTCTTAAATAAGATATCCTTAATGATGTATGCAGCCTTCAACATGCGACCTCCAGAGGACGCAGCCTCCGAAATTTCTTCAGTGTAAAGACTGTATATAACTGAGAAAATATCATGACTCTGGAGTTCATTTCTACATCCACAATTATAAAAAGGACCCTTCTTATATGAATTGTCTTTAACTACTGTGTATTAGCTTTTAAATAAAAATGTTTTGATACAATGCACTTATTGTGTACATAAATGTACATATTTTATTTATTTTTTAATTCACTTATTTAGATACATATATACACTGTTGACCCCTAACCCTGTCCTTTAACCCACTCTTAAACCTTACCATACCACACTAAATCTGCCCCTAATGTTAACTATGTCTCACCTCAGTAGCAGCTAAAGTGTTTTGCAATAAAACATGAATGCAGTAAGTTCACTATAGAATCGTATCTATCTACTACTAATAGGACTATTACACAATTTTTCCTGTATCAACACACTGGTAGGTTTGCCCCTTTTATTAAAAACAGAACTGTGTTTGTAATTTAATGTCTTTTCTTACAGGCAGTGTACTTCCTCTATGGTACCAAAGATTGTTTAGTGCAAGAATGCAAAGATCTGGATAAGAGGATTGAGGTAAACATTTTAATTTGCTTACTGAGACAAGTGATTCAAGGCAAAGTGTTTGCTACTTGTTTCCTTTGTTGTTGTTGGCATCACATGATTAGCGTGTTCTCTGGAAACCTTAGCTTTGATATGAACTTCCTTCCTCATTACTGTAGTGTCTCAGTCATGATATAATGATGAAATGCTAAAACCTGGAATACACTACATGACTTTTAAAATCGTAACAAATACAGTCATAGAGGAAAAACTGGCCATCGTACACTAAACGCCTAAGCATCAATGGATGGACTCATAGTCTGAAGCTGAAAAATCATAGTCTGTGATCGTCACACCTCATGTGATTTTCAATGAAACCTTTGAACTCAAATCTGCGGACTGGCTCTGACTTTCAACCACTTGCTTCAACTTGTTGTTCTGGTGGAAATTTAAAATCCAGATCTGTGCACACTCTTAACGATTAATACTGGCCACGACCCATTGCGTTTTGGATGAGGATTAGACTAGAATTACAAACGTGAATTAACAGTTTTAAAAAACCACTGACATGGCGGATATGTGTGACCGATGGACAAGTAGAGTAAGGTGATCTGTTGGAAAAAAAAATATTTAATGCTGTCTGCAACAACATTGAGATCTTTTATAAAGATACATTTATTCATTCATTTTTAAATGTAGTATTATGCAAACACGAGGAGAACTGAAAGATAATTTCTCTCCAATACCAAAGGAAAATAAATTAAACCAAATGTCGGTGATGTTACCTGTGAGAAGATGATTGACAGGTCAGGCAGTTTAAATGTGATAGAATGGCAACAGAGTGCTCTGTTAAATGACAGAGTAGTATATCCCAAAGCTTGCTTACTATTCTGCTACACAATCAAAAGTATGTACTTTTTCTTCACAAAAAGAGTACATACTTTTAGGGCATAGTATAAGGAGGAGAATAGGGACACTGCATATCTCTAACAACAGCTTCAAGCAACAGCTCTTTATTGTTACTTTTGCTTACTGATTCCTGGTGCTTTTGTGAGAACAAGTTATGCTTTCTTAAGAGCTGCGTTGTAATTTCTAAACCGCTAGCAGCACCAATTGGGATTGCAAAACATTGCAAACATGATTACTTTTTCTAAAAGGGTTTCCCAAATATTGCCTTCTTTACCATTGTTCATACAAACAGCTACACCCAATCCAAATGCATGTGACAGCAGCTGACATCTGCAGACCCAGCAATGTTTTACATTTTTTGCACATAAACCTATAATAGGAGAAAGTATTTCAAAGCTAACACAAAATGCAGTTTTTGAGATTGTCACCTGCATCGATGTGCTGTAACCACTGTACCACAGTCCTGACCAAAAGTGTATTTTTAAGCATTAACTACAGAAAAATCCTGTTTCTAATAGATGTAACTGTGAGTTTATGGTTTCTTTTTTTCGCCACACATAGGGAAGATGCTATATTATTATAGTTTTAATGCTCGATGATGCTTAATTGTGCTTCTTTAGCTGGAGTTGGATGGAGAACAAGTTACTTTGCCCAGTCTGGAGGGGATAATAGTGTGCAATATCGGCTACTGGGGCGGTGGCTGTAGACTGTGGGAGGGAATGGGAGATGAACCCTATCCTCCAACACGGTGAGAATTCAAATTACACTTTTTTTTATGCTTTATATACTGTACTATACTATAATATACTTGACTTTGTCAAGATTTGGTTGAAATTAAATAAAACTTTATACCTATAGATCTGGATCAGAGTAGAATGACCTCTGCATATATTGCCTGTTTAATTTAGTATTTTCTTTGTCATTTTTCTTTCTTTAGTGTTGATGATGGTTTATTAGAGGTGGTGGGAGTTTATGGCTCATTCCACTGTGCACAGATCCAGGTGAAACTGGCCAATCCTGTGAGGCTGGGACAGGCACATACAGTACGGGTGAGACTGACAAATGTTCTTTATTCCTACAGTTTAAATGGTGCTTAAGTGCGAGTCATGGTTCATCCCCATGGCACTCAAAACACTACAACATCTCCACTTTAGAGTGCCTATAGCAATTATGTTTAATCAGTTTTTTAAAGTACACCGTCAATATAATCATATATATGTCAATTTAATAAACTGGTTAAAGAGATACTCCACCCCAAAATGAAAATGTTGTCATTGATCACTTACCCCCATGTCGTTCCAAACCCGTCTTCTGAACACAATTTAAGATATTTTGGATGAACACCAGGAGGTTTGTGACTGTCCCATAGACTGCAAAGTAAATTACACTGTCAAAGTCCAGAAAAGTATGAAAGACATCATCAGAAATAGTCCATCTGCCATCAGTGGTTCAACCGTAACATTATGAAGTGACGAGAATACGAGAGTTTGTAAGCGAAGAAAACAAAAATAATGACTTTATGCAACAATTCCTTTGTCAATAGTCTCCTCTGTGTCTGCACATCACTCAAACTGCCTAAACTCTTCTGTGTCAGTCACGACACAAGGATGTGCTGTTTTCTTTCAAATCGACGCATAAATACACATAAATGTAAAAACACTGAAGAGCTAAAGCAGTTAGTTTTATAGCTAAAGCAGTTAGAATTTTTTTTCTTTTTTCACGTTTAAGAAATTTGCATCACTGATTATTTACTGATTATATACTGTTATTTTCCTATTTAATACTGTAAAGATGCTTTGTAATGATATGCATTGCATAATGCACTATATGAATAAAGGGGATTCTTATCCTTTGTTTTTTTTGTGGTAGCTGGTGTTGAAGAGTTCTCGGATGCCGATGCAGGTGGATGGTGAGCCGTGGGCGCAAGGTCCATGCACCATCACCATTACCCATAAGACCCAGGCCCTCATGCTGTACCATAGTGCAGAACATACAGATGATGATGACTCCAGCGCCTCGGAGGCTGAAGAGCCCTCAGCCGATCACATTGACACAGCTAGCAACACACAGGAAACTGTGACATTGTCTTAGTAAGGCTGTAATCATTCTGTCTGTGCCATTTACACCCCAGAAAGTAGCACAGCATGAAAGGAAGTCACCCTGATCTCATAAATGTAAATGTACATAATGTGCATGTGCTGCTCTAGTAATAACATCTGCAGTGGATATTTCTGGGAGTTTAAAGCCCCTTTCTCTCTCAAGCACAGCTCCTGCAGATCTCAAACTTTCCACAAGGTGTCTATCTCTGTTGAAACCGGTTTGTAGATTTGTGTGCATCATTTTTTTTTCTCCCAGTGATGTTACCCAGAAGCTCAAAGAAGTGGCTCAGGTTTTAGATATTTTGTTCACAATGGAAGTTATATTTAGCTGTAAGCAATCATAAAAAATAAAATTCAGTCCAGTGGAGAATGTAAAAAACAAAGCTGCTTCGACACAAATGTTTTGCACTGATCTTGAGTGCCACAGGTCTGTGAAAATACAACTCACTACAGAAAAATTGTATTTGAGTTGTATATATAAATGAAACTGTGCAATAATTTTGTTTAGGCTGTTATGTTTTGTAAATTTCTTTTGTGAAACACCTTTGCACTGCTTGAATCTAGAGTGGATTGTGAATGGGCGTGCCATTGATATCTTATTCTTTTGCAACTATTCCTTGTGTGTTATTGGTTTTGTTTATGAAATGGCAGTAAAATGTTTCAGAGCACTGGATTAAGATACCGTTCTTTATTTTGTTGTTTGCATATGCTGATTATCAGCCATTTTTGTTGTTTTATTCAATGTTCATTTTCTCCACATTTCCATAGATTTGTTAAGTTTTTATGCATCCTGCTTGAGTACAATAGACTTTGCCTAGAATATAACCATCCTTATGGCGTTTCTAAGTATTTTCTTTAGTCCCACTCTTCCAAGTCTTTCTGCTTTCAGTGTAGTTGTGGCATAAGAACAGTAAAGTTATTGAAAAACTAAGACGAGATAGAAAAGAAAAAAGCTTTTGGAGTGGTAGTATGTAATGTCACAAGTTTCATATAATTATATCTACATCTGAGGCTTTCCTAATGGTAACTCTCCCAGAACTAATGTCACCTATCTGCAGGAGTTAGACACATTATCCATTTTTATTATTATTATTATTATTATTATTATATATATTTTTTTTATTAATAATGAGGTTTTGCTATTGTAATGTATTTGAGCATTTATAATTTTGTTTAGTTAATTTGAACTTCAGAGTGATTTTACTGAAACAATCTTACAGATTGTTAAAGAGAACTGTAGATGGCAGCCATTATTCACAGATAATTTTTAAGGCAATTTTGATACCTTTTTTGAAGCCAAAAGGTTTACAAGAGTGTTATATATGTTATATAACAAGAGTATATATATATATATATATATATGTGTGTGTGTGTGTGTGTATATATATATATTTCAAAGACTAAATATTTTCCCGTTAAATTATGTCTATCAAAATGTAGACTGCTGTATTCGTATTAAAAAAAGTTTAATAATTTAAAAAGTTGAGAATGCTTCTATACCTTGAGAAAGGATGTCAAAACTGTCATGTTGTCATTAGAAATTACTTTTTTGAATATGTTTGTGTATAAATACTGAAGCAGTGGTTGCAATGAAAAAATTTTCTTTACAACTGTAATTGCATTCTTTTTGTTTTTACACATGCTCTAAATGTCTAAATGTGCAGAAATGTTAATCCATACATTTATGACCTCAATGTTAGATTATTGTAATGCTTTATTGGGTGGTTTTCTGCATGCTTAGTAAACAAACTACAGCTAGTCTAAAATGCAGCAGCAATAGTTCTTACTAGAACCAGGAAGTATGAGCATATTAGCCCGGTCCTGTCAACACTGCACTGGCTCCCTATCAAACATCGTATAGATTTTAAAATATTTCTTATTACTTATAAAGGCCTGAATTATAATTGATTTGAAATAGAATTGTTTGAATGAGCTCTTGTTACATTTTAATCCTCCACATCTGCTGTGTTCTCAAAACTCAGGCAATTTGATAATACCTAGAATATCAAAATCAACTGCAGGTGGCAGATCCTTTTCCTATTTGGTGCCTAAACTCTGGAATAACCTACCTAACATTGTTCAGGAGGCAGACAATCTTGCAGTTTAAAATTAGGATTAAAGACCCATCTCTTTAACCTGGCTTACACATAACACACTAATATGCTTCTAATATCCAAATCTGTTAAAGGATTTTTAGGCTGCATTAATTAGGTAAACCGGAACCGGGAACACTTCCAAAAACACCCAATGTACTTGCTACATCATTAGAAGAACGGCATCTACGCTAATATTAGTCTGTTTCTCTATTATTACAAGGTCACCGTAGCCACCAGATCCAGTCTGTATCCAGATCAGAGGGTCACTGCAGTCACCCAGATCCAGTACGTATCCAGACCAGATGGTGGATCAGCACCTAGAAAGGACCTCTACAGCCCTGACAGACAGCAGAGACCAGGACAAATAGAGCCCCATATACAGATGCCCTGTAAAAACCTTGTCTCAGACGACTACCGGGACAAGACCAAAGGAAACAGATGATTCTTCTGCACAATCTGACTTTGCTGCAGCCTGGAATTGAACTGCTGTTTTTTCCTCCATTCTGTCACCGATGGAGTTTTGGTTCCTTGCTGCTGTCGCCTCTGGCTTGCTTAGTTGGGGTCACTTCATTCACAGCAATATTGTTGACTTGATTGCAAATGATTGCACAGACACTATTTAAACTGAACAGAGATGATTCAATTCAATTCAAGTTTATTTGTATAGTGCCTTTTACAATACAAATCGTTACAAAGCAACTTCACAGAATTTGTTTCTACAATATTTAGTAGTAGCTTATAAGTGGTGACTGTCAGTTTGTGCACGTATGACAGGATTTTTAGAAAAATGAATACAAGACGTAGTCAGCCAGACGATGAACATTACTAATATTATTAATAATTATTAATTATTATATGTTGCAGTCACACTTGTAGCAATATTTGTTAGTTCTGTTTGTTGATTAAGGGTTAGCATCATCTGGGGTCCTCTGAGGGTCAGCATCATCTCTTCTCAGGTGTTCTGGATCCAGACCTAGTAAATCCTAGGTACCACGGGATGTAAATCCCATGGCAAAACATAGAAACAAAATAGAGACATCATTAGCATAGCTGCTGATCCAACAAAGTAAAATTAATTAGTTTAACCCAAGCTAATGAATAAGAATGCACATTTGATCAGATGCAACTACACTCACAATTTAAAAGATACATTATTCGAATGCTTGGTGAAAAAGAGATGCATTTTTAATTAGATTTAAACAGAGAGAGTGTTTCTGAACCCCGAACATTATCTGGAAGGCTATTCCAGAGTTTGGGAGCCAAATGTGAGAAAGCTCTACCACCTTTAGTGGACTTTGCTATCCTAGGAACTACCAAAAGTCCAGCGTTTTGTGACCTTAGGGTGCGTGATGGGTTGTAGCGTGGTAGAAGGCTAGTTAGGTACGCAGGAGCTAAACCATTTAGGGCCTTATAGGTAAGTAATGATAATTTGTAACTGATACGGAACTTAATAGGTAGCCAGTGCAGAGACTGTAAAATTGGGGTAATATGATCATATTTTCCTGACCTTGTAAGGACTCTAGCTGCTGCATTTTGGACTACCTGTAGCTTGTTTATTGACGAAGCAGGACAACCACCTAGAAGTGCATTACAATAGTCCAGTCTAGAGGTCATGAATGCATGAACTAGCTTTTCTGCATCAGAAACAGATAACGTTTCGTAGCTTGGCAACGTTTCTAAAATGGAAGAATGCAGTTTTTGTAACATGGGAAATATGATTTTCAAAAGACAAATTGCTGTCTAATATAACACCCAGATTTCTGACTGTAGAGGAAGTAACAGTACATCCGTTTAGTTGCAGATTGTAATTTACAAGATTCTGTGTAGTGTTTTTTGGTCCAATAATTAGTATCTCTGTCTTATCCGAGTTTAATTGGAGAAAATTATTTGTCATCCAATCTTTCACATTTTGAACACTCTTAATGACATCACTGAATTCAATGATGAACTGCCTTTAACTGTCATTTTGCATTATTGACACACTATTTTCCTAATGTTGTTCAGTTGCTTTGACGCAATGTATTTTGTTTAAAGCGCTTTATAAATAAAGGTGACTTGACTTGACTTAAATGTCAAAGGGGTTTAAAATGAATAATATTCTCATTGGGAATACTGATAGTTTATCATTTGAAACGTTTGTGAGTGTTAGATGAAATGGGATTCTCTGTATTGAATAATGAAGTTTAAAATATTTTCTGTAGACAGACTTCTCTACACTAGAAACATGACACAAGGTTAACACCCATGGCATATGTCTTGCTTTAAAAAAAAAAAAACTTGAATGAAGCCTAGTTTTTATTTGACAGTAGCTTCTCCTGGCATTGTGTTTAATGTGTAACTAGGCTTGTTTGTATACCCAGATCACATACCACCATATATTACAAGTTGGAGACGATCGAGCCAAAACATTTAATTAAGTTAGAACAAAGAATTCCTTGATCAAAAATTTTGCTTTATTTTTTATTGTAATATATATATATATATATATATATTATTCAGCACTGAAAACAATGTGAGACGCACAAATGAACAATCACCATTACAGAAGCAGGATTAAGTCACCCCATAACAATTTCACAAATGTGATCAATACAGCAGAGGAAGAGAGAGAGAGAACAATTAATCTAGATTATTTTATATTTATTCTTATATGAGACTTGGTCATGTAATGCCTTTATTGGTATCATTCTTATATTTTACTTTATATATATTCATCTCCCCAACAATGTACAAGATTTCCATTTAAATTTTTTAAATAATCAGTTACTCTATATGATGTATCAACCAAAATTGTAATATTGCATAAAGCAAACAATAAATGTATTACTACTAAACTTTAACTAAAGCTTTCTTTCCACTATTAACCTTTTTAACACATTAAACACTTGGGTTGACAGAATTGCACATAGTGAGGATACTTTGATCAGGAACCAATAAAACTCTCACTGTCGGTGGACTTTGGCCATGTGATAAAACCAACAAATGTCAAGTGCGATCATGTGATGAAGTTAAACACTTCTAACAACTCACAAGAAATACAAAATTCACAGAACGGAGTAAGATTGAATTGCGTCAACATTTGTAAACCTCATATGTACACAGAAATTTACCTTTTCTGAATTACTGACGTCAATCGTAGCAATTAAGTAAAATATTTTTGAATAATAAACGATTCAAGTGACTGTTGTCTTGCACTGTTTTCAACTTCAGCATAGCTGAGCTAGTGTCTCTTGCACCTTCTTAAGTAGTTTCAGACTAAACCAATATTTAATTTACTTTTATTTGGTTAGTAACCATAAAATAGGACAACTCTAGTCATTATAGCAAATGCAATACAAACCCATTCACTTTTATGAGGTTTATTTCTCAGACAGCACCGTAGTGTTGACCCACATCTGGCCTGTGTGAGATCCATGTGGGCCATATGCTGTCTGGGTTTGTAGTGACAGCTGGACTGCATTAGCGTGCCTTTAGATATCATCCATAGATACATCAATCTTTTTCTTTTTGGTCAACATTAAAAGACATTACCAAACATTTATAGATTTATAAACTGCTTTAAGACTGCTTTATGCATTCTGTACAGTCGCAACACACCTACATTAGAATCAAACCTGTCTTGATTAAACCCGATAAATTTATATTCTGTCATGTTACTCATGCTCCTGTCATTTCAAAAGACTTCTGATCATCTGTGGAACAAAAATGAAGATATTTATAATATAACGTAATTATTCTGGTTGTGTGGACTCACTGAATGTGGACAGAATATTAAAAATATCTTAATTTGTGTTCCAAAAGAAATATCAGTTTGACTTAGATACTTTCAATTGTTGAGCTTGCACAAAGTGACAGAAGAGGTATTTGAGAAGATCCAGAAAGCAGGATATACAGCCTCAATAAAAGGAAAGACAAATGTGTGGAAAGGGTAGGCCCTGTCCTGTACATTATAGAATGTTGCACTTCCCTGATCACAGTCCAACAAGACGCCCACGCGGCTCGGGTTGGGATTCTGCAGCACCGTCTCGATGCTGTTGTGCCATGCAGAAAGCTTCACGTTAAACCACTCCACACACCAGGAGTCTGCATTACGCCCCAGACGGCTAGACGGACCCTTACGGTCAATTCTTCCATATGCAAGTCCCAGTCCGCAGAAGTTGTTACTGCTCATTTTGATCTCCCAATAATGACGGCCCTGAGAGAAACCCTTTGTGCAGAGCACCTGGGAACAGACAGAAAAGCGAAGGGGAATATCTGGATAATGAGCTGGGTCATCCGAGACTGTGGCTTTGGTGTTGTTTTCAGTCAGCAAGATTCGCTTGTGAGCTGTTCTGACGTCAAAATTGAGGATAGTGCCATCTAGACAGAAGGAACAAGCATATAGATGTAAAAGGTGATAAACATGAACAAGTGGATAAAATCTAAACTATCTCAAACTCACATTTAAGAAGGTCACTTCGTTTAACAGAGTTTAGCACATCTGGTGAAACAGCAGGTGGATCTGTAATGAGAGAAAGAGGAAATAAAAAGATTTCAGAAGCCACTAATATATTGCCTTCAAAAGGAATAAAACGTCACTCATTTCATTACTGTATTAGTATAACAAATGCAAACAATCAGGCATGCATTTTCAAATATTTCTTCGTCCATGAGTTCCAGACTTAAGGCAGTCATTGCATGCAGATGATTCTCAACAAAATATAAAAACATTGAACATTTTATGATTATATTTATTTGTCCAATTATATTTGAGGCCCTGAAAATTGTGTACGGTGTATAAAAATAGCTGTAATTCCTAAGCATTTTATGTTTTTTTTTTTTTCGTTGAACCCCTTGAATTACAATAAAGTCTGTTGTGTTAGTGTCCATATATATGGACCTGACTGTGCGTGCGTGTGTATGTATTATATATATATATATATATATATATATATATATATATATATATATATATATATATATATATATATATATATATATATATATATATATATATATATATATATATATACATATACATATACATATACATATACATATACATATACATATACATACACACACACACACACACACACACACACATACACACAGTACAGACCAGAAGTTTGGACACACCTTCTCATTCAAAGAATGTGAAATCTACAATTTTCATAGTCATGAAAATAAAGACAACTCTTTGAATGAGAATGTGTGTCCAAACTTTTGGTCTGTACTGTATAAGTAAATAAAACTAGGGGTGCTCCGATCACGATCGGCCAATCGTTATGCGCATCTCGTCAGTAAAGCCGGTTCTCTAATCAGCAGTTAATTCCATCAGGTGCGTGATTTCACATAGAGCAGCTGTTACTACACAGAGCCGTTGTTAATAGAGAAAATGCGCAAATCCACTTCATTTTCAGCGTTTTTTGGCGCATCTTCTCAGTTAACAACGGCTCTGTGTAGTAACAGCTGCTCAATGTGAAATCACACACCTAATGGAATTAACCGCTGATTAGAAAACCGGCTTTACTGATGAGATGCGCATTAACGATCGGCCGATCGTGATCGGAGCACCCCTAAATAAAACACACAAAAATCTATATATTTTAGTGTGTCAACAATCAGTGCCTTTTTTGAAGAATACACATGTGCATTATTAATACTACTTCTTTGTGTGGGAACTTCACCCCTGCCTGACATTCAATAATATAAAAACGCCTGGTCTGATATATTTCTTTTCTGCTTCTAGAGCAGCATCTGCAATCTATTCTGGAAATACAGTAAATGGTGTAGTTTTGGAGCACAGACCCCATACAGTAAAGATTCAATTTTGGAGGGCAAGATTGAAGAAGAACTTTTTCCACATACTTATGTCAGGTATGTCTACAGTTTTAACTGTGATGTCAAGCAAGTTTTCCATGCTTTTGGAGAAAACAGGATTTGCTCCTTTAGAAGGATTCCTAGATCCTGGCAAAGAGGATATACATATAATGTTAGAATCATTTCTAAGAAACATTAATTTGATTCACATTCCTTTTTAGAACAATTTGAGAAAATCTCTGTGAAACATAAACTAACACAGGCCCCTCAGTTTTTAATATGTTTGAATATGTTCATCACACATAACCGTAATCAGGCAAACATTAATAGTCAGATGTAAAATAATGGGGGATAGTCAGAGCTTACTGTTTGGCTTCTGGTCTTTGCGATCCTTCTGATCTTTAGCAGGCTTGCCTATCAAGAAATAGAAGAACAATGAGAGGAAGGGGTACATTTTAATGTGTGTTTTTTATGGCTCCAAAATATAATTTAAAAATATTATAATATATATATATTATATATATATATTATAATATATATATATATATATATATATATATATATATATATATATATATATATATATATATATATAAAAAAAGCAGATGACTTGCTGAAATTTTTCTGTTTAGTTCCTGGAGCCTTGGCTTTGGGACCACAGGTTGGACTGGGAGATATCAAAAGTGCTGAAGGGTCAAACCACGCAACTGGTGCCTTTTGCATCCCTTAAAAAAAATCAAATATATAATTAATAAAAGAACAAATAAATATGTGATTTAAAAACAGCAATATTATGTATTCTTTTATTAATATTACAACAAAAATTAAAGTCAATGAAACATTACTTTAAATAACTTAAATAGCATTATGCTGGTAGCGGTAAGGTAAGGTTTTTGGCCTGTCCCATACTATGATTTTTCTTTTTCAGCAAGATTTTTAATTTGCAAAATAAAGCCAAAATTATATAAAAATCACATTTGCAGATCGTTTTAAATTTAATTGTTAAGCAATGTTTTTGGGATAGGTGTACATTTTTCTATAAATTAAAAATAATTTTATTGGTGTCAGCCTCATCAAAAAAAAAACAGTGTAAAATAATGGCACATTCAAGTGGCATCACCTCTGGGAGGTTACATCTCTCAGGATTCCAACACTTAAAACATAAAAAGCATGTTTCTCGCTCTTCTCTTTAATGTTGTATTTTTCTAAATTCAAACACTTATTTTACACATATAATATAATCAATATCTACAAGTTTTGATGTGTGTAACAGGGATTTTGTGTCACCCTTCCAAGTTTTTTTTTTCATGCAACCATCTATTTTATTTTGGACCTTTTTAAACTTTTTTAATATCACAATATCTCTTAAAAAAAAAAAAAAAATAAATAATTTTTTTATTGACGTGGTACCCTTCCAAAATTAGGATGTTCTTAAAAAAATTTTATAATCCCATTGAAAAAAGGGACTAAAATGCTGCTCATATATGTGAAAACTATCACATAGTTCTTATTAAACAATAGTATATAGTAACACTTGTGTCTGTAACAGGGTTGACCAAAATACCAACATGAGGTAAAATAATAAATTGTTAGCTTCAGATGGCACAATACACTTTTTTTTTGTCATTTTAAGGTGTCTTCATTTCATGGATATTTAAAAAAAAGTGAATTAAATATTTTATTTTTGAATTTTTACAACTGGAAAAGGCACCGATTTCATGTAAATACCCCTAAACATTGGGAGAAAAATGATTTAAAAATGAATGAGAAAAGATAGTGATAAATGGATGGGTTTAGGTTATACTGAATCAAGAGGCACCAAAGGCCCCTCCAATTGCATGCGAGTTCCTACTTACACATGTCTCTTGGATTTGGCAAGAGGGGAGGAATCTCACTTGGGATTCCAGGGAATTGGTTTCCTAGACCAAAAGGATTAGAAAAGCAGTTCTAAATCTACTGGCAGCAGTTTTATTAAGAATAATAAGGCCCTATGGCTAGGTGATTTTTTATTTATTTTATCAATTAATTTAAATTTAATTGATAAAATAGTTTTGCCACAACTTTATTTCAGGAATCACGACTGTAAATAGTAATATTACCAAATGTTAAGAGTTAGACACGTTGACAATATGCTAATGATAACAGTTATAGTTTTTTTTACAGACGCTAGGACACATTTCTCAATACCTAGGTCACGTTTGCAAAACTCTTCACACAGTGAGCACAACAGAAGTCTATGTGGGCTAAACCAAGGATCAATTATCATTGCTTTGGCACAAAATGCATTCAATGACTTCATCTCTCAAATTTCATGAATTCTTTTCTCACTCACACACAACAACTGCCAAAACTCTTTGTACACACAGGCCAATTTGCACATGCTTACATACTGTTTTCAAAACTGTTAAACTTATGTTCAAAATGATAACAGTACAGAACTGAATAAGACAGCAATTTGCTACATTTCTACAGTAATATTTGAATGAAATATATTTTAAATCTTAAAATTAAATGCTATAAAAACAACTGGACATTTAGTAGATTAGCATTACTATTATATCTATATCAGTGGATGGTGTGTATACAAATTCCTCTATTTTGGAATTAGTGCAAAAAAATAAAAATAAATAAACAACAAAATATTGACGAATTCTGCATAATGTCTGATTCATTCAAGTAACATATATTGCAGTGAATTATAAACATAGATATCTCCTTGTTTTACTCAAGAAAACATTCTATAATGCTACATGTTGATAGTGTTTTTTAGGTCATTGTTTTGTGGGTGACAAAGTGTCTTTGTCGACTGTCAACCTTTGCTAGTGTTCTGGAAGAATGAGTTGATTTGAGACCTGCATAAAGTGTTTTGGTAGTTGTAGTGCATTTTGAATGTGAAATGAACTGCTTTGCCAAGCTGAAAGTTGGTTAGGAGAACTGTGTGAAGAGTTTTGCAAAAGTGACCTAAGTATTGAGAAATGTGTCCTAGCGTCTGTAAAAAAACTGTAAGAGAAAACAATAATCTGACCACATGAAGGTGCACGTGATTAACTGCTCATGTGTGATGCACTCCATGAGGGACCGGAAGAAGAATATATTTCTAGGTGCTATTCACACAGATTGTTGAAAAAGATACGACAGGGGCAGTGGGATAGGAAAAAAATGCAAGGAGATGGGAGCTGAACTTCTTATAACTTGAGCACTGCATTTTTAGAATTACATTTCATGCACATATTAGTGCTATGGTCAAATGCATCCATCAAGTGCATGTTTATAGAGAAAAAAACTGAGCAGTGGATTGCAAAAACATGTAAAGAACTAAATCAGATTTTTCATGTTTGCATGAAATAGTCTACTGAGACAATAGTCTGCTGGTCCTACACTTTTAGTGATGTTGAATTACCCTGAATTTTGACCTTTCTTTTTGCATTTCTTATATTATTCCGTAACATACAGGTTTAAGACAAGC
This sequence comes from Carassius gibelio, assembly GCF_023724105.1. Lineage (NCBI taxonomy): Eukaryota > Metazoa > Chordata > Actinopteri > Cypriniformes > Cyprinidae > Carassius > Carassius gibelio. The sequence continues at coordinate 18,066,606 of NC_068401.1, read as the reverse complement.
TTGTACAAGAAGTTCCTTCATATTTCATGCATATTTACTGTAAAAATGATATCTAACAAGTGATTTGTTTTACATTTATATCATGTTGACAACTTAGGCCACGATCAGAGAAAACACGTTTTTTTAGGTTTGAAAATGGACTGTGCAGTGCACTGCTGTTTTTTTTTTATGTTGCTAGCCAACCACTGAATCAGCTGTCCTGTCAGTCTAAACCAGGATTATAGTGCAAGCGAACCAGAATCTTTGATTTGCTGTTAAGTAAACTGCCATATTAGCAGAAACTTTTAACATGGTAGTTGTGGTCAGTTCTGAGTAACCTGCGACAGTCTCCTCCATCATTGAAGTCTCCAGACATTCTAAGCTACTGTAAACTTCCTTACATGTAAAATTTATTCAACTGGACAATGGAAAAAAATGCAAATGACGCTGGAGCGTTCAGAGCACTCCTGCAAAATGCAAGGCACAGCAGGTGGCCAAAACACAAAACACCTGGGGCACATAAACAGCACACAAATGCTCACTGACAATAGAAAACAATTTTAAAAAGGCACCTCTCACTGGAAAAAAAGCATTCTGTCTGATCGGGTCCTTAATGTGTGGTACACTCGGAATGGGACTTTCTTTAACTAGATAGAGAATGTTAATATAGAGAATGTTACTTGAATCATATTACATTTTTAAGGTGATTAAATGTTAGTTAATTGTGGTTACATTTGTAAGAGCCAAGAGGATTTAAATGTAAATAAATAAATAAATAACACAGTCTCACCAGCGCCAAGAACAGATTTCTCAAACTCTGTAAAAACATATGTACATCAAAACTCTTAGCATGCACTATGACTCTGTATGGTGTTGCTGTACACAAACATCAAAACATGCTGAACAATTTACACAAGCTCTGCACTTACCTGGTTTAAGTAAAGAGATTCTGTTTTCTAATGGCTGCTCCATTAATCTGGTGATCCACTCCTTCAGTGCAACTGCAGAGGAATGATAAGCTATCACCTCTTTACTTTCCACATTCACACGAGGGTTATGGGGCTCAAAATTTACCACAGAGGGCAAATCCACAGAGGCCTGAGACAGAGATTGGTAAAGTCAAGAATACAAACAAAGTCTATGTAGCCTGTCTTGAATTGACTCTTTGTAAGAGATCTAGACCAGCACTGAGCTTCACACACAATATTTAATCATATATCTAAGGCACAAATAACAGTAATAAAAATATATTTCAATATTTGGTCACATAATCACACTCTACTTCACCTTTATGAATGCTAGTGACTGCGACTGGTCCAGCAGAATGTTGATCTCAGATTTAGTCCTACTCATCTTCTCGATGTTCTCATTAAATTTCTTTATCATGGTGACCAGTTTGCTCTGACCTTTTTCCTGTTCCTTATCGATAGTAAGCATGGCTTCTTTCTCATCTCGGTCAATCATTTCTCTAATCTGCCTGTATTCTGTCTCAAGAAAACGTTTGCGGGTTGTAGCTAGGTCCTGGAAAAGCAAAACCAAAGGAAATTAAAGCTCCACATGCTGACCTACAGTATGTGATAGTTAAAACTGTATATGCACATCTTGTCATCTCTTACAGTCCACTCATCTTAGTCTGCTAAAGATTCCAAAAGAAAAAGAAAAATTTCCAAACCTTTAATTTGACTTGTTGCTCCTTCATTTGTGTAATAACCTGCTGATTCTTGTCCATTTTGACATCAAGGATGTTGAGCTTGTCAGTCAGGTCAGTCTAAAAAAGTTTTAAGAATAACAACAATTTTAGGGAATCCCTTCATTGCCGTATGTTTAAGACCACACAATCCTGCTAGATGTTTACATCGCTGCTTCCCGAGACTCGAACCCACAACCTTTGAGTTACAAGTCTGACTAATAGAGTTGAAATCTATTGTTCTTCCTGTTCCATAATCGATTAACTTTGCAACATTGACAGCTCTTGAACTGAACTGAATCAACAATGGACTTAATTGAGCTGACGAATCTAGAGCTGCTTTAAATAATTAATTTAATCTTTGATTACATTTGCAACATCCTCTGTCATTGAACTAAATTTAACAAACATTGAACTGGTTTACTTTTTATTTATGATGCTATCTTCTAACTGAATCCAATTGAATTTATAATTTGGTGGACTGCAACACTGACAATGTTACGGAACTAAACTGAATCAGCACTGACCTAAATTAAGACAAATAATGACAACTGTCTTCTGTTGAGCTGCTCTTCAGCCATTTTAGAATTTCAGGGTTTTGGTGAAGCTAATTTGAAACGATCCGTATTTTATAAAAGGGCTATATAAATAACCGTGACTTGACTTGAAATGTGACATGACCTTACAGAATGCTGATATCCGGGTACACCGGTGTTGTACCCAGTTCGGATTCCTACTTGGTAGGTTTAGGAGTAGGTGTGGTGGAGGGATTAGTATTACGGAATAAAATAGCGATTTGAGTGACGTATAACATTAATTTGGCAAGGGGTCAGAAATCGAGCTGCGCTCTTGCTCGTGTGAGATTACTTGAGTAGATTATGCTGAGGTAAAAAAAAAAAAAAACTTATCAAGATTATCCATGATGGGTCATATGTTCACATCTGTCTCTACATTCAGGTTTACAAATAGGCCCTAAATTACCTTTTGTTTGAAGCGTCGCTCATCTGCCGTGATAAACTCACAGCCTTTATGCATTTCCTGCAGACAGGTACTGCACATAGAGTTCTGGTGTTGATTGCAGTAGAACTCCATCAGTTTGCCATGATCTGAACAGAGACGCTCCATCAGATCTGGCAACGGATCAGACAGTTGATGCGCCCGGAAAATGGCATTCTCCCTGTGGGGCCTTACATGCTCCTCACAATAAGACGCCATACATGTCAGACAAGTTTTGACGGCTTTAGCTTCCATGCAGTTATCACATTTGATTACATCTGGATCTTTCATTTTCACCTCAAAATGTTCCTTGACTGGTTCAGAGACGCCTGCTTTTATTCTATAGGCGTCGAGCACTGCGCTGAGGACGGTGTTCTTCTTTAATTCAGGTTTACTGGTGAACACCATTCGACACTGAGGACAGGACAGAGATGATACCCTGTCGTTCCATGTCGCTTCGAGACAGTTAGCGCAGAAACTGTGTCCACAGATTAAACTCACCGGGTTCTCGAATAGACATAAACAGATACTGCATGTTAATTCGTCTTCAAGACCCAGCAGAGACATGTTTTCCGCCATTGTGACACGTCCAAGTTAACAGCGATCACTGAGTCAACACACTTCTCAACTGCGCCCTTTACAATGAAAACGAAACTTAACTAGGCGGAGGCGGAGACACGAAACTTCAATGGTCCACGTGACACAGAGTAACGAATCAACTAATGAACTAAGAGTCTTCGATAGACAAAATATTAAAAAAAATTACCTGCGATTGTTTCTAATTTTGAGTGCACTGATATCCTTAGGTCATATGTAGAAAATGTTTAATTTAAATAATTACATTCTTTCATGGTACATTCAAATGTTCTAAAACAGTTTATATAAAAAAGAAATGTAATAATAATATTTTTTAAGTTAAAAATGAAACCAGGTTGTTGCGTTGTGTCTCTGTTTATTTATTTATTGCTTTAACGTACAAATATCGTTCTCTCATGTTTCTCAAATGTACACAAGAGGGTGCTGTTTGATTATAAAATCGTTGTTTGAATATTTGGTTGGTAAAAACAAGACTGACAGTCTATGTAGAATTTTGAAGATTCTGAAGAACTTTTTGAAGAATCATTTTTGCATTATCATTATTTTATTAGAGTATAGTTTCTACATCAAGGTGTTTATTATAGTTGCCACTCAATTTCACTAGTAAGTCCCTTTGCATTCATTCATTGCATTCATTGAAAGAGATCTCTGAATCTGTGATTGATCTCATAGGCTATATGAAAGACTTTGGTGAGTCAAGGTGAATTATACTTTAATCTGAAGTTTTTTGTTTTTATTCTACAATCTGTATTTAGTATTCAACAACGTATTTTATATGCTATTTATGAATTTCTCTTCTGGTTGCAAATAGATATTCACAATATATATTTACATGTATAGGCCTATTTAATTCATTCATTCATTCATTCATTCATTAGCCTATTTGAATTAATTATGGCCCAACTTTGAACAGAGATATTTTGTACAAGCACACTTTTATGGGGACATTTTCAGAACCTTTGAACAACATATACTATTACAATACTTAAGTTGTAATATATAATTATAGTCTCATTGGCTGAGCAGTCCCGTCATGCCTCCATTCCTCTCTTGTCCCCTAAATCCAAACACATGATTCTGAATACTCGTTATAGAGTATTAAATGTAGAGAATGAAAGTTAAGAGAATAAAAATTCCATCTACACTTGACCCAACACTAGCACTCTCTATTCTATTTCTATTCTGTCTACTTGTTTTCTTTTTATTAATTAAAAACCTTGACCCTCTAACACTATTCTATTTCTGTTCTATACTGGTTTGCTTTTTATTTATTATAAAAAATAAAAAAAACTCAACCCTTAATACTAGCACTCTCTATACTATTTCTATTTCATCTACTTGTTTTCATGTATTTATCATAAAACACATGACCCTCTAACACTAACTTGGCCCTCTATTTCTGTTCAATCTACTACTTATTATTTTTATTCATTATTAAAATAATGCTACATGTACTGGATTAGATTATCCAAGTCACCGCACTTACATAGTGTTGCTCTTTTGTTGCTTTGATTACTTCTGTTGTCCTTCAACTGTAAGTTGCTTTAAATAAAAGTTGCTATTAAATGATACATGTTAAACTATTATCATTTTAATTAAATTATAATTTAAGTACAATTAGATTTAGAATGTTTATGGAGTCTAATTGCCTTTTTACGTTTATGTTAACTAACTTGCTTAGTGACTTGCTTCTGCCCTAAATTGTAAATGATCCACAGAGGTCTAAATAAAGGTTCTTGAGTGTGTGTGGTCACATGTTTACTGGCTGTCAGCCTGACACACTTCCTTTCTGTATGTTTTCACACAGATTCATATATTTTATTATTTTATTTTTCTAATTAATTACTTGTCCTTTAATCTATGATACATTATTTTGTTGTTTGATGAAAAATACAGCAGGCCACTTGGAAGAGCTTCAAAAATTCATACTGAGTTTGCCTCCATGCATCACACTGAGACCTGACAATAACTCTCAGCGGTGTTAGTGTGATCACTGACTTTGACATCTTCTGGCACGGTGTATGACATGTTTGGCACCATGCTTATCTTATATTGGCAGCTGATACGTCTCAGTAATAATTAATCCAGTGTTAAATGCTAACCTATTTACACATGGAATCTATGACCTTTCGTTTTGCAGGAAATACTCAAGGAAACTGCTAAATGTTATTAAGGACCACTTGAAATTTTAGCAGTACATTTAGCATTAAAAAAGTCCATATAAGGATGTTAAACAATGCATCACATTTCTTTGGACTTCCTGTTTCAGCTTTAGTCTTTCACCCAGCAGCAGCACACCAGCCTTTTAGAGTGAAGAAGTTTATAATGTCATTTCTGTCCGCAGAGGAACTGCATTATAGGAACTAGAGACAAAAGAGAGGAAGAATACAAATTCAAATTCTTGCTTGAACAAAAGTTGATGTTTGGGTTCAGGATGACCCCAAAATATCATTGAGTTGTGTGAGGGTTTGGTGGGTTTGATATTTGTGATGTGTTGAGTGTCCAGATGCTCACAGCAGGGATAACCTCCACCTCCTGCAGACTGTGTCCATTTGGTTTGTCCAGAAACACACATGAGCCTTCATTAACACCTTACAGTGCCACTGGTAAACACATTCCATTTCTCCATTCTTGTAGTGTTACCCTGACTGTGATAGACAAAATCTATAGGGAACAGAAGAATCCTCAGTGGTTTTAACTCTGCATACATTTTAAAAATATTGTGATTTTTTTTTTATCTAAAGCAGCAAAGCACAATGCTATGAAACAATTGTATCATTTACAATAAAAAAAGAAAAAAAAGTTAGTGTAACAGCCTTTACAAAACTAATAAGTAAAATTTTGTAGCTTCATTTCCACTTTATGACTTTATACTTACTGTTAAATAAATAAAAGTGTTTTTTTTTTTTTAAAGTAGGCACTTTACGGATAAACAAATAAATACACAAATAACTCACCATGACAACTGTGATATTCTCTATATGGCTGCATTAATATAACTCATCCTTTATTTTCTTTGTATATGAAATTTAACTAACACATGCAAATCACATTTTAATGCTTGGGAAAAAATAATAATGTATTCACACATATTTAAAAATTTCCAGGATTTAGTGGGACCAAAAGAAAGCATTTTTTTCATACCTTCATTATTTACCATTTTTCTCTCTGATTTGCCAGCAGAGCGATTGTTTTCATCATGTCCTGTTCATTCAGATCAATTAACCTGCACTTTGATGTGAATCTTGGGCTCATTGCTTTGTTTTTCATGTCAACTTAAGGGCACTATACTATGTTAGATTTGTAATTTGCCTGTGTGTATCTGAGTGTTATTTATTTATCTGACTCAGAGTGTGAAAGTGCCATTCTCAGAATTTCTTCTGGGTTTTATGCCACCCATTCTTCATACAAACTTCCTACATTTACTGTGTTGTTTACATTTACTATTTAGCTTTTCCCTCTCTCCACTCGCAGACACACAGACTTTCTTTAATTAGTTGCAGAGTGCTCTGTGGCGTTATGGTTGAATGAAGGTGCTGTCACATAGACTCAGTTCTGTACTACTGCATACGCACATACACAAACATTTCCAGTGAATTCAGCACAGTAATTGACTGGGACAGCCAGCAGGCTCTTTTTATTACCTTGTGTGTGTATGTGAGTGTAATGCACAAGTCACTATTCCCTCTACAATTATTTTCTGTGTATTTAGTATGAACAGAGATCTGCTAATCTACTACCACTTCCTGCATCTACAATAATATTTTCCTAATGTGTTTTTTTTTTCTTGCCTATGCCCTGACAACCCTATCAGTAATGCTCAAGTAACACTCCATTTATATATATATAATATACAACGTATATCATTTTGAATTATTATTAATAAATGGCATTTATTACAGTTATTTAATTTTAAACTAAACAATGAACTGACCAGAAAGTTTCCTCTTGATTTATTAACACCAGGTAAGAGTAACAATTTGTTTGTCTGTTGCAATTGTTGACAGCTGAATAATAACTCAATGGGATTTTAGCAAACTTTTTGTATGCTAGAGTTTACTTAACATAAAGTTTGATAAATATTAAATATCTTTTTTTTTTTCAAATCTTTGAAGTTGTTATTAAAATTATGAATAACTAAACTAGCCCTAACTACACTAATAATTTGCATGAAAAAGTCAATGAGGCAACTGTTTGAGTAACAATATTATTAAAAAAATGTGTTCAACAGAAGAAAGAAACTCATACAGGTTTGTATCGACTTGAGGGAGAGTAAATAATGACAGAATTTTAATTTCTGGGTGAACAAATGTTATACTTTACAATCAGGAAGAATGACGATGATTGTACAGTATGTGCTGCACATGTGAGGTGTTCTTTAGAGAATGTATGTTCTGTATAACTGTGATATGTTTTCTAATCTTTGCATTTATTGTCTCTCAAAGTGAGACTTCTCTACCACTACTATCTGTTTCAAAAACCCAGAAAACTGCTGACCTAGGAAGCATTTTAAGGCATCACAGGTACAGGCTGTGCCCTTACTGTTGTACAATTTTACTATATAAGAACTATATAAACATTTAGGTTTTTACGAATTCACAGCCATAAGACACAGAGAGATATACTTTTTAAAAAGTAAGCCTGAGTTTGTTTGTCTATTGCAGCTGTTGACAGTTGAATAATAAGTGACATTTATCAAATCATTTCATTCTAGAGATTACTTTTCATCAAAGCTTGGTAAATATTAACTATCTATGAGCAAACAGAACAATAATTTCTTTCCTTAACTTTTTTTTTTTTTCAAAACATACTAACCTAGTTTCTTACTTTAGCTCATATTAACCTGATCTCCTAATCATTACTTTGACCTAGAAAGAGATAAACATTGAAGTTTTTACAATTTCACAACCATCAGAAAGTTTAAGAGACATGTTTGGGAAGTGTTCCACATTTTGTGCTTTCCTCTTTTTGCCTGACCTGACTTTCTGCATATTCCTTTTTTCTTGTGACTATGCAGTCAGCATGTAGCTGCTTTTGTGCTGAGGGGATTTTTCTACAAGCAACTGATTTCCGTCTACCTACCATCTTTCTAATCATCTATCAGCACACACCACGATTGTCAAGCTGAGGATACAATTATTTTTTAACAAAGCAGCTTGTATTGAACTATATTTATAGAACTCGTTAATTTTAATTCAGTTTAATATTACTTAGTTTTGGGTAAGAATGCTGAAAGAGGTACTAGGAACAGCCAAGGCTTTATCTTTTCTTTTGTGTAGACCCCATGTGGAGAATATTCGTGCATGGGGGTAAATCCCCTGGAATCCAAATTGACTAGGTTCAAACTGCAAGGGGTCTGCATCTGCAGGCAGGAGGGAGTCTTCAAAATCAAAAGGCATAGACCAATCTAATGACATCAGCAATTTGCCAGTGATGTTAGTTTTCTGGCTGGAATACTCTGGAGCGAAGCTGTGTTAAATTGTCGGTCATGAAATGCATTATATATGCTTTTTAGATGTTTCTTCATCAACAGATTTCAAGCATGTACATTGGGTGATAAACTTACATCTTTGGTTTGTTTGCCATTTTACCAAAGTTTGTGTGAATATGCTTGGTCTTAAATAAACAGTATGTTCACAGTTTCTCTGTGTGCATGTTTACACGTCTTTTTAGCATAAGTATCATCTATCTGACCTCCTATGACAATCATTACCTTTGCTGGGATAAAGACTTTGTTTATATTCTGTTCCAAGTCATGTTCATTACCATGCATGCAAATCCTTTGGGTAAACACCTACAGTTCTGTAGGCCTATCTAAAAACTAATGACACTCTGCCTAAATACAATTTGTTTAGCAGCTTATTCTATCACATCTTCTGCCTCTATTCTTTTCTTTCATCTATGTTTTTAGAGAGTTCCCTTTTTATCTCTTTTTTTAGAGTCTGAAACTTTTTATAATACTAAGACAGTACTTTAAATACTGAAGCGTTGCATGAAGCATAGAGAAGTCTTACAGAGAAGCTTCCTGTTTGTCAACACAACAAATTCTTGCAACAGCTGACATCCCAAATGTTCTTATCAATTTACTAATAAGAAACATACAATTGCAAAAATAAACATAACTCCTTCACATTTTCGGTTTGGGTGCATTTTACATTGTAGTAAAAAAATCAAAGTATCATCAAGTTTTATTCACCACAGGCTTTATTTTACTCAGACACTGAATAATGGCATTATAAAACCCCATCAAAAATCTTGAAGGAACCAGTGGCAAATTGTTCTGACGTCATAGACCACTCTATTGTGTGCAAAGCTCCAACCTTTGGCTCTGCAGCAATCACCTTCCGACCCGTGGCCAGGGGAAGGCTAAGCCTTATCCAGCCTTTCACATTCTCCCTAGCCTAGTATACTTATTTAAACTTTTACTTCACAATGGGCTGAAATATTTCTCGAGCTCACACATTAACACACTTTGATTATAAATGGGAAATGTATTCTAAAGTCAATTGAAGGCTTTTATTCAGTCTATCCATGCGAATTATACTCTGGACTGCAGTGCCTGAATAGAATCACTGATAGCCTTTACAAGGAAAGGGGCACAAACCTTTAACAAATTGCATTTAAACAAATAGCCAGCAGCCATTGGTTGATCTGGGGCCAAACTCTTTCTGAGAGAGCCCATGAGAAAACATTCCTTTCCAGATAATTAGCTTTCATTCACCCAGCCACCCCCCAAAGAGCCCAATCTCTCCCTGTTTCAGTTTTTCTTAATCAGTCTCCAATGTCTTTACATGTTTGGTCTTATCAAGAAGCTAAATATGGTAGATAAAATCAGAGGTCAGAGGGAGAGAAAATTGACACCATCCATTTTTTTATTCCTCCAAATACCAGGAGAAACAAGACACCGCTGTCCAAATGAGATACCAGGAAGAATAAGAGCTGTACATGTACTAGTGCTTTTGTTTTGTACTTCCCTCAAGAGGTTTGGCTAAAAGAGTTGGATGTGGTTTTGGGTCACTTGTATTAATGTGACGTGAAGTGAGAAACTGGAGACAGGTGTGGATGAAGATCATTTACCCAAGCTAATGCAAAACAGAGAGTAAGAAAACTTGATATGAGGAGACACACAGGGAGTGTGAGAATAAAACAGGTCAGAAGACAAAAATCAACAATACATTTTTTCAGAAAGGGAAGAAATTGGGGCAAGTACTGATTCAGCACATGGCTCAGTTTGTCTGGTATGGAGCAGCCATATTTCATTAAGCTTTGTTTGTGGACCAATGTCTTCAGGGATTATGCTGCTGGGGTCTCATAGTCACAGGGCTTCAGAAGTCATGGGTCATTTGTTTGATTGATCAGGGTGGGAGGTAACAGGACAGTTCAATGAAATAAATTAGCATTTAACACTCTTGTCCATCAATTTTACAATTAGATTTCAGAGCAGTTGTAACAATAGTAAGAGCAAGTTTCACTCTGAGATGGTTGCAGGTGTTAGAGGGCTTTTTGTGAGAAGACGTTTCCAAGTCTGCAGTAGAACCACACATCTAGTATCACAATGAATCATATGCGCAAACACACAATACAAACTGGTCTTGTAAGGAAGGAAGTAAGATTGGAAGGTTTGGTACTTTTGTGTGATGTGTCGAAATTAATATCATGTCCTCCAACTTCCCCTTTTGTGTTATTTCTGACGATACAAATCCATTGAATGTTTTTTCTCATATGTTTAGATTTTTTCTCCAACTGGATCTAAAAATGTTCAACTTAAACAGTTTTTGCGATGTTTCAAGTCCCTAAAACACTCAGCTTTCGAACTAACGCACTTGCTGTTGCCACAGCAACTAGGTGTACCTGCATATGCAAATGTTTTTGGCAGGAGCCAGTGTGCAGCTTTTTCAGCTCCACCCACAGGACCTCCCCTAAAGCCGGTTGCCTGACAACAGCCATAGAGAGAGAGAAGTGGAGAGTAGGAGTGGCTGAAACCAGCAACTACTGTCAGAGTTTCTGTGAGTGTGTAGAGGGAGCGTGTGTGGTCAAGCAAGACTGAATCGTGCAGTGTGTTTGCACAGGTTTCAGAAACTATTAGATTGATTCAAGAAGTAGGCATATGAAAATAGTCAGCATAAGGATTCTCTCTTTTTAACATTGGCTGCGGATTACAGTAGTTAAGGACTTTTGAACAGAAGCTTACCAGTGGATGAGGCCTCACCTGTTTGGACTTGAGTTGGATGACTACAGTGGATAGTAGAAGTGGACTGTGAGGAGTCGAAGAGATCATGGTCACTCGGCTGTGAGAGACAGGGTAAGAGGAGCTCATTATATTGTGTTTGACAGGAGGAGAGGGCGTAAGGAATATGAGGAACTGATTTCAAGGTTTTCATCTTTTTGTTGCTCAATCGTGGATTTAATTTACTTGTTCATTTCTGTTACTTCTCACACGGTTTCATTTGTTTCCTCCCGTGTCTGACATTCTATACTACCACTAACTATCTTAGATAGTCTTTAACTAGACTATATTTTTCGTTCTGTCGTATCTGTCTCTCTCTCATTGTTAAACTGTCTAATTGCAGTCAGTTGTTAATAAGATTAACTGTTAATTGAGGGCAGCTGGCAAAGTGTGTGTATAAACATACAAGTAATTTATAGTAGCAGCAGACATAATCAATATGTAGGTCAAAGTATGTATCGCGGTTGTTTTTGACCTTGACACTTAATTGTCCTTTTTGCAAAACAAAAAATTGGAATTATTGCTGTATGTGGAAGGTCTCATAAGAGTGATTGATATTAATGCCATGAAAACCTGGTAGAATATAGACTGTTAAGAAGTTTTGTAGAATATACTGATTGTAATCTCACAATCTGGTCTAATAAATGTAGGTCTTACTCTTAATCATGTAATTTGACAATAATCGTGTTTGTAGAACACATAGAACGCACCTCATCGGGTAACTAGATCAGCTTTAGCCATGATAGGTCATGTAAAATGTATTCTAGGTGAGTGTTTTAGATATGATTTGAGTGTCACTGAATATGGATGTCAGTTGCTTTAATATCTGGTCCGTAACTGAAACCACAAACACAGAATTTCCTTAGAATTGTAAATAAAGTAAATACGCTGTTAAAACTGCTGCTGATAGTAGACTTCAGAGAAAGATCACCATTACACAGACTTTAATATTGGATATTTAAATACATAACTTCATATTTTAAAGATAAATTGTTAATGGAAGTATGTAAATGTGTTTAAGACAGTGTGGCAGCCCTGCTGTCCCTATCTATCATCTTGCTGACATCACCTGTCCCTCACCCTTGCAAACAGTCTTTCTTTTTCTTTCTCTCGGCTGTCTCTGTTAGTTTGAGTCTGCTAAATATAGACACAACAGCACCAAGGCATACTTTAATTTAATTGTCCACTTGACTTTCCACAAACTTAATGTATTGTGTAAAATATTCACACACCAGCCTGCATAAAAATCACTGAAAATCTGTGAGTTGATATTTTGACAACAATTTGTGACCTTTTTTTTTTACAATGTTTATTCAAAATGTATGACATTCAGCATCAGACATGCTTAGAGAAATTGTATCTTTTTTTTTTGGCTCTAACAGCTGTGATATTAAAAGTACTCTTAAAATCCCCTTAAGTGTTTTCTGTATCTCTGTATCAAGATATCTCTCACACAAAACCCCTCGGCTTGAGTTACCACTTTAGCACAGTGCAGGTTTCGATGCACTTCACAAGCCTAAACAAGTCTAAACAAAGACCAGCTGTATGTTTGAAAATAATAAATAAATAAATAATCAGCATAGCAGCAAGGCACAATCTACACCTTACATATATACAGATACATATAGCAGTACACTGAAATAGTACGTTTATAAATATAACATTTTGTTTTGTTTGTTTAAATCTGAGAATTATGCTTTTGGGAAGTAAATCAGGTCTTGGCAGGGAGTTTTTGCTATTGACAGAACCATAGTTTGGGCACATTGTGTTTTTTTTTTTGGATTGCAAAAATTGCAGTGCATCTCAGGATGGTGACTCATTGGTTCCTGTGCATCAGCTCGGCCTTGACAGATCTTTTTTCCTTTTCCTGGGTGTGTGTGGGAGTGAAACTGTCTCCTCAGCCGAGTGAGAAATATGTATCAGTATGATACATTATACTGTAATCATTATAAAAATGGGAAATACACGCGTCACTTCTGTTCTACAACTGTGCTGATTCCATATTTTGAGTATTTAAGAAAATACCATGAGATTGGTCAAGATATATGCGGCAATATTAGACACTAGATTTTACATGGTAGTAAATTCTAATGTGATCTTAGCTCGCCTGCTTACACACCCAGTTGTGCCAATGAGCAAATGCCTCTTGGGAATCCTGTCCATCTCCTAAAATGATTTCACAATTAGCTGAACAGGCCCTAATTCAGTGGTCTGAATATCCTCATTAGAACATTCTGTCTCAATATTTTTCTCTTTTCCTAATTACAATCTTTGACCAGTTTCGCTTAAACATATAAAAAATATAATAACTGTCTATATAAAAAAGACTTTGACTTTACCCAGTAAAACATATAAAAAATATAATAACTGTCTATATAAAAAAGACTTTGACTTTACCCAGTGGAATAGATATTTTAATCATACATAAGAAATTACTTGTATAAGAATCATCTTTAAGATGTAGTGCAGCTACGTAGTTTAGCTGTGACATCATGCTAGGCAAGGCAAGGCAAGTTTATGTAGCACATTTTGTAGACAATGGTAATTCATGTATGCTTTACATAAAATAAAGAAAAAATATTGTAAAAAAAAAAAAAAATCACAAGGAATTTAAAAACCAAAGATGATTAAAAAAATGATTTAAAATGAATTTAAGACCTTTAAAAATAGAAAATGTTTATACATAAAATACAGTGCAAGCAGTTTGGACATCGCACAATGCTCATTCAATAAATGCACAGCTAAACAGATGAGTTTTGAGTCTAGATTTAAATGTGGCTAATGTTTTAGCACATCTGATCAATTCTGGAAGCTGATTCCAACTACGGGAAGCAAAATAGCTAAAGGCAGATTCTCCTTGTTTTGTGTGAACCCTTGGTATTTCAAACTGACACAATCCTAACAATCTGGTTGTCTGTTTATATTCAATGAGCATCTCGGTAATGTATTTAGGTCATAGGCCATTGAGTGATTTATAAATGAGTAAAAGTACTTTAAAATCAATCCTAAATATAACTGGAAGCCAGTGTAAGGACATGAGGACTGGTGTGATATGCTCAGATTTTCTGGTTCTAGTCAGAATCATGGCAGCAGCGTTCTGGATGAGCTGCAGCTGGCTAATGGTCTTCTTGGGAAGGCAGGTGAGGAGATCATTACAATAGTCCACCATGCTGGTGATAAAGGCATGAACAAGTTTCTCCAAGTCTTGACTGGAAACAAAACATCTAATTCTTTCAATGTTTTTGAGATTATTGTATGCTGACTTGATTTTTATTTGTCAAGTTATACATTCACTTTGAGAACTTCATCTTTGCTTCCAAATGCAATGACTTCAGTTTTCTCCTTGTTTAACAGAAGAAAGTTTTGGCACTTCCTAATGTTAATTACATCAATGCACTGGCAGAGGGAGTCAATGGGACTGTAGTCATTTTGTGATAAGGCTTCGTAAATCTGGGTATCATCAGCAAAGCTGTGATAGGCATTTGGTTCTTTCTCATTAGTGGGAGCATATACAGGCTAAAGAAGAGTGGTGCAAGAATTGAGACTTGTGGGTCTCCGCATCCGCATTTCATGGACGTCCACTTTACATATGCTCTCCTATACTCACATAATAACTTCTCCCTTCTAAGTATGACCTGAACCATTTGTACCATCCCAGAAAGCCTGACCCAGTTTTCCAGTCTCTCTTGAAATATTTTATGATCGACAGTGTCAAATGCAGCACTGAGATCTAGTAGTACCAGCACTGATATTTTGCCAGAATCAGAATGAGCGCTGTGTCCATGCTGTGATGCGGTCAGAACCAACTGAAATAAACCGAAAATTATCCGGGTATTCATTGGAGTTTTTGTTAAACTGATTAAAAACTACCTTTTCAGTTATATTGCCTATAAAAGGAGGATTTGATATTGGTCTATAATTGCTCAAAATGGTGTTATCAAGATTTTTCTTTTTCAGAAGGGGTTTAACAACTGCAGTTTTCAGGGTGTTTGGAAAAAAAGTCACGGAAAGTCCCAGTCCCATGCTACCTCCCATAGATCGTATAGTATTGTCTAAAGAGTTTCTGGGCTTACAGCTGAAAAATAAGGGCATTCTGTAGAAATCCCTCAGCATAGTAACCGCTCCTCATGTGACAAAAAAAGACCTGAGCCTGCTTTTGGCCTAATGGAACAGTCAGGTTTTGTACAGAGTACAGAATCTGTTATATCTGTTTTAAAGAGTGTATGCATTATATGGGTAGAGATGATGCACATTTAACTTGCATTTTATTCAAGTTCGTAAAGAGGCCTGATGAGTATTGCTATGAATTCTCTAGGCATTGAGCAGTTAAATGGAGCCTATGATGATAAGCTGTTAATAAGATGGAAATGAGAACAGGGCCTGTGGGCTCTTTGGTTCAAGGGCGGACAAGAGATGTCACATTCCAAAAGGGTATATGAGACCCTAATGTACACTGATTCTGTAGTTGCCTTTAGTTGCACCCATTCTGCCCTAGGGAAGGATTATGTTTTTATATTTTCTCCTTAGTGATATTGCATGAGTTTACCTTTCTAACTTGTGTTTTTGCAGTTCATGTAATTACCTGACTAAACCAGTTTGTTGTTTTGGGAGCAGTGTTTCACCCTGCATGAAATGGAGACTTCTCTAAGAATGATGTAAGAGGAGGAGAGGTTTGTCATTGTTAAGCTTACTCTTCCTTTGTCTTACTTGATCCTTCCCAGTATTCTGTTTGAATCTATTGACAAGTTTCTTTTTTTTCTTTCTTTTTTTTCCACTTCAGCTGGTTTTGAGTCATTTAATAATTGGTGCACCTCTTGCTTTCTGTCTAAATTAGATCATGCTTATTGTACATGTTCAAATGGTTAGTTAGGCCTCTTTTAGTTTTGCTTACTGTATTCATGGAACAGCTGCCAACTGTGGTCTTGAAGCCGTTTACTGAAGCCCATTAGGGTATTATATAGTGGCTGGTGGGTGGTATGTTTGTGACTTCTTAAAGCATCTGTCTAAGTAGACTGGTGGAAGCCTCACACATCTTTGACTAGACAATAAGTCATTGCTACGTCACAGTTGGTCATATGATGCTGCTAAAAAGAACATTATGTTGTGTATTTGGTGCAATGAAATGTTTATGTGGTTTAAGGTTAAAAAACCACATTAATTTCCACATGCTGTACATTATTGTTTCTCCTCTATGAACCGCCTTCTGAAACGTTTAGTTTTTTACAAAGCTAATCATTCTGAAAACCGAGGTCTACTGATTGGCCAGCTATCCTGTGCGTTGTCAAGACAAAAACAATAAAAACCATTACAAACATGGAATTTGTTGCATCCAGTGGGGACATAAATACTGATTATAATAACTTACAATGCCTTTTCAGTTTCATGTATGGCATATTGTCTGAGTAAGGAATAACATAATGCCTTGCAACTGACAAGTGTTCATTACATCTGAAAATACACTTTTTTTTTTTTTTTTGAATGTTACAATTATTTTGGAGACCATTATGTAATATTATTTTAACAGGGCACTGACTGCACTGTTGAATCCTATTGCCTTTTGTGTGTTTCTCACATGCATAATAAAGCATTCAGTGTGTGCATGTACAGATCACTTTCTAGCATTTACAATGTAAGATGCCATCATTTATATAAGAGCTTCCTGCAGGGCTTTGAATGTCATGTTTCAAGTTGCAGCGAGTTGTGTGCATTTATAATCAGGTGCTCAAACATACAGTAGGTAACATACTCATTCCCTGCTGTTATGACAGTCAAGGATCATACTGTGGAGGAGGAGATCTATTCACAAATACAAGGGCGCATAATTACATACATTTTCTGACTGGGATTTGATTTTGTCCTATGATACAAAATTTGAGAAGAGTGTGTTTGTTTTTGTGTGTTAGAAAGAAGGTGGGAGAAAAAAAGCTTTGTGTGTGTGTGTGTGTGTGTATGCGTATGCTCACTGCTTGTGTTGTGTGTATGTAGGACCACTCACTGTTTAAGCAGCCTGACCACACACTGGCATTTTGTATCCCTGCTCCCTCATGTTCAGCACAACGGAATACTAAAGAGCTCTTTTTTTCTTTCTCTCACATGCACACCCACCTGCTGTGTGCGCAACTTACAAAAGTGACTGTTAGTTGTAGAGCCAGTTTGGTGAACCACAGAAGCAGTGCGTTATTGATAAAAAATTGGTTAGAGATTGCAATTTTGCGGTTCTGTCACTTCTTCTGCAAAGGAAGAACATTGGTGCCTGCCCCATTGTAGCTGTGTAGCTTTTGTTTTTGTTGTAGGTCTGTCATGTTAAAGATTCCTTTATAATTTCCTTCTGTATTTTTCATGCCAAGTCATATTACGTTTCTTTCTTCTATTTTCTTTATTCTTCATTCAGTTTCAGGGTGATACAACTTTAACACAATGAATAAAAAATCCTCATTAAAAGAATGACATTGTAGAAAAAAAAAGTATATATATATATATATATATATATATATATATATATATATATATATATATATATATATATATATATATGTGAGTATGGCATATTCTTTTATTTTTCTTAATTTTTTTATATACAAATGTAACAAAACCAAGTCACGTGGTCCAAAACATTGTAACAACAAGGCCAACATAAAATTGATTTAACCACATGACTGTATTAAGGTCAATAAGTTTGTAAATACATAATTTGTGATAACCATAAATAATAAATTTAAAACTTTTTGTAATATAATGATTTTTACTTGGTTATACCTCATACAGTTTAAGTTACATTTATATGGAATAAATGGTATAAAACCAACATGAATACAAAGAATATTTACATATTTAATACTAGATTTAGTATTTTCTTTGTTGTGACCCTAAATTGTGTTCAGTCACTAATATTACTAACATATCAAATGAGTGAACTGTTGAGATCCATATTCAGTGTGCTTGTGAGGCACCAAAATATGGCTGTGGTTATCGTAGATGAATGCACTCCCAGAGATTGCATCTGTGTCAGACATCCATGCATTCATATTTTCATAATTGTTTCTATTCTTATGTAACACAGGTTGGGTGTTGTGTGACTGTTCTAAAATGTCTTTTGCTTTTGACAGTGCAGTGAGGACAACACGGGCTACTAGTTATTATCATGTCCATCCAGGAGTGCCCAGAGAGTCCAGTGCTTGAGGATGAGGAGGGTGAGGAAAGCAGAGGGGCGGAGAGAGAGTCGGACAGAGACAGTGCAGTAGACAGCGCTCTGTCATCAGAGATATCGGATGGAGGGAGAACTGGAGAAAAAGAGGAAGGGATTGGGCTTTGCCTCCCAGGAGAAAAGTAAGTGCTTTTATATTGTTTTCTTGTGTACATAAGGCTGAATTTTTGGATTTGCAAATTAATTAATTAATTTTATTGATATTAAGTGAAAAAAACTCAGCTTTTTAAATTTCCATATCCTGTCTTGTTCCTCGAGGTCTGGTCAGATGTGTAATCGCTCTGAGACTTCTGATCATTCTACACGTTCATCTGCCTCGTTGAATGAGGAGCAGTTTGAGGACTATGGAGAAGGAGAGGATGGAGATTACAATCCTAGCAGCCCCTGTCCAGATGATGAGATCCGCATTAATGGATGTTCAGATCTGGGCTCTTCTGTTTCCTCCAGGTGTGTGTGTATTCCTAAGATTTTTTTATAAAAAAATTTTTTTGTAACCACAATAGTACTGTATTTCCATCTGACTGCCCCAAAGCCTGTTTTCAAAGGGCTTTAATTTAAAATGAAAGGATGATTTGTTTAGAAATCCAGATATCTGCCTTCATTACACACGATTTCTTTCAGCATGTTTATATTAGTGATTGTATTAGTGGATGGAACTATTTGACTGTGGGAAACTTTTTCACTCACACAGGATTCAGTGTTACGGTTCTTTTTAGTCCCTACTGCCCAAAAGGCTGGATTTGCGGCTTAAAAAATATTTTATTCATTTTCTTTTTCTTTCTTTAAGCACAGAATAAAAAACAATTTGTGCATCAAGTTTACTTGTTTTAAACCTGTTTACCTGTCCCCCAAAACCACCACATTCTATCTTCTTTATTTTAATTTAAGAAAGTAAAAAACAGAAAAGAAATGTTGATTAGCCATTATTTCTTTTTAAACAGGTCGATGTTTGTAGTATATATTAAATTAAACCACATAATTTTCTTCATATAATACGTTCTGTCATCTAATGTGCATGTCTGATTGCAAATCATATTATATTCCAGTGAAGTGAAAATGTTGTTGTTTTTTCTAGCCCAGAATAGTGTTTTATGCAAAATGCTTTATATTTGTACACCGTCTACTACCACCTTAAAGGATGGTGGTCATATATAATAATAATTGCATTCTTGTACCTAATTTCTAAGTGCTCAAACTGATGGTGTTACTACCACCATTCCACAGTCTTCTCTATCCAAATATTTTTCTGGAAGTTGCATATAAAAATCTACTTGGCTCAAATAACTGTTGAGGCATGTTTGAATTGGTATGACGCTTCTGTTTTTTTTTTATCATACTTGGCTTACTAGAGATTCTCACTTTTTATTTTTGGCTTCCTTAGTTTTCGCTATTATATAGTATTTAGTTCTTCATTCTGCTTATATTATTTATTGTATGATTTCAGAATGCACATTTGATGTGCCATAAACGTGTTTGACCTTGTCTCTGTCTCTCTCTCTCGCTCTCCCTGTTTCCTCCAGTGCTGGTCAGACTCCTCTGAAGCTGCGCCATGCTGGTGACCAGATGGATGGGTTTTGCTCTCAGTGTTGTAAGAGGGTCAGTCTTCTCAAGGACCTGGAGAACAGGCTGAAGAACCTCAAAACCAACAGGTACTGCAAATGCTACAGTTCACATCTGTTGTGAAAGATAAAGTTATAAAATACTTTTTCACCCATAGGGCTTTGTCATAAACTGGGTATAAGCTCATCTTCAAGAAGACTTGTTAGAGATAACCTTTGAAATAAGAGTTAAGTGATTATGACTTGTCTTGTCCCTCACATCTGGGAAATAAACTTTAAGTGGCTTGGAATCTCCATTAGAGGCGCTTAGGGGATTAGTGTTGATCAGTTCTACATTGTCTTCCTGTGGGCTACAATAGACAAAATTAAAGCAACAGTGTAATAGAGGCAGAGTGTTCCTCAAGGAGTTGATGTGAGTGTATGAGAGCACAATTGAGGTGGAGGAGCTTTGATATCTTGCTGCAGTCTCTCTGCACCGTTAATGACTCACTTCCTTTTCCATACATCATTCAGCCCACCACATTAGAGCCCATTAGAGCTTTATTAGGCATCGGGAAGTGAGCTACACACACATCCTCACATTTATTTGACTCTGCACATTTTGTATTTTGCCATCTCTCTCTGTCTTTGTATCATTCTCACTCACATCCACATGAAACAACACATGAACATCAGGCAAACCCTTCTGAGGCTTTGGATACTTTTCTTGTCTCTTCTTCATCGTTGACAATTTCCAAGATTTCCAGTGAGTTTACTTTAACATTTTTTTTTTCTTTTGAGAGGGCTTGTAATTAGATTCTCATATCTTAGCCTCTCAAAACAGAGAATGAAATAGGAATTGGATGAAATAGACCGAAGGATTTTGGGGAAGAGCGTGTCATAATATAGAAGGGAAAGAAATAAAAAAAGACAGGTTGGGCTGTGGGATAGAGAGGAGGAATGAAAGCTAAATGCCCTGTCAGCAGGCTGCTTCAAGAAATGCATTAGTTCACACCTCATTCTGTCACTGCTAGAAAAGCTATGTCGGCAATAACTCTGTGTGTGTGTGTGAGAGAGAGAGAGAGAGAGAGAGAGAGCAGGAGAGAGTTTTGTGTATGAAACTTTAGTATGTGTTTTCCCATAGAAAATTATAAATATTTGAAGTGGACAGCCTTAAAGGGATAGTTCAACCAAAGAAGAAAATTCTGTCATCATTCACTCACCCTTGTGTCGTTCCAAACCTTGTATGAGTTGCTTTCTTATGTTGAACATAAAAGAAGATATTTTGAAGATTACTGGTAATCAATCAGTTGGTGGTTGCCATTGACTTCCCTAGTAGGAAAAAAAATACTATGGAAGTTTGATTTCCAGCAATCTTAAAAATATCTTGTGTTCAACATAAGAAAGCAACTCAGGTTTGGAATGACATGAGGGTAATTGAACGATAACAGAATTTTAATTTTTTTGCTTTAACTTTTACTCAAGTAGCAGTTGCATATTTGAGATATTTAACAAACTCTATTCAAAGACCTTTTGTGAACTTTAAGGTTGGAGGTATGTGAACTGATGTTTGTGTCAGGGCCAACACTAGATTCAAATATATATTTTTTGAGTGAGTCTGGGTTAAGTGCAAATAACGAAATGTTCAAAAATAGAATGAAGCTTTTGAACTTTTTACTGAAAAAGGTACAATTTGGTATCCCATTACTTTTTTTTTTTTTTTTTTAAAGCATCAGACACACAAATCTCATGTTTTTTTTTTATGAGAATTATTATCTTGTCTATAATTAGGTGATTTTGATCTGCTTCACATCAGAGCACTTGAACCTCTTGACTAAAATTCTGAAGTTGTTATGAAAACATGTGAAATATAAGTTCAACAATATATTTAAACCAACCCTCCTATATACAGTAAATATATAATGTGTTAATGAACAATTGTTGAAAAAGAAAAACATTTTCTAAGTTCTAATTCACTGTCCTTTTTTTTCCAGCCCAAACAGAAAGATCTCCAGCACTGCATTTGGAAGGTAGGTGACTCGATATCATTATGCTCTGTGTTTGTTTGTGTAGTCTATGCTGCTTAGCACCTCCTGTAGTTAAATAAATGTTATATGAAGTTGTGATATCAATATTAAGCCAGCAATACTAAACACATTTTGAAGACGGCCTGGGAAAAGAATGTCAACTCTGTTCTAATTGAGATGGTTTTAGGCAAAGGTTATACTCCAGTGATAATTCAACTGAAGATTTACAATAAAATAGAAGCACATAGCAATGGAAATTTGCTAAATATGTGCTCTAGACCAGTATTTGCTTTGCTTACATTTAAATATGGTGTGTAATCTGTCAGATGCAATAATGAGAACGCGATTTCCTTTCTGTGGTTGAAAAATGAAATATGTAACCATAAATATGACTCTCATGAGTCTAAATCTACTTAATTAATGATTCATTATTAATATTGTAGATATAAATTGAGATTTTCATTGAGGTTCCAGACTTAGAATGTTATGGTTTGTGGCATAGTTGGGGTTATGTTAAATTGTTATGTTTTATTATTGAAGATTTGCGTTGACTTAAGTGATTGCACCCCCTGCTGATACAAGCAATCTGTGTTTATTTTCCTGAATTTTCTACACCAGTTGTATCTGCTGTATGATTTTCGATATACGAGCTTAGCATTGTTGTGAAGAAGAGAACGTGTCATATGTATATATACTTACTATACACAGTGCTGGAAGTATCATCCGCATACAAATAAAAAACTTACACGCTTTGTTTAAAATTCTTTTCAAGAAACCCCTAGGGTATGGATAGCCCTGGTTGGGATTCACTGCTCTAGACAGTTCCCTTTTATGTGTAATTGCAAGAATCTGATCAAATGTTGCGTGGGAGTGTAAATGCTGGGTGGCAATAATTGTGTGGGTGAATGGCAGTCTTTCTCGTCCCTTTAGCAGTTTCCCACTCTAAATCACAGTGACAAGAAGTAAGTTTCCTGCCACAGCTGACCAGAGTGTTTGAGAGAGGGAGAACACAGAACCACAGAGAGAGACCAATGTGTGTAATTTATATAATGGATTCTCATGTGTGAAGTCATTGCTTTATTGAGAATGACTCACAGCAATAAAACAAAGCGACAACCAAGACCTGACTCTGCAGAAGAGTTATGTGAATGTGTATTTGTGTAGGCGCAAGATTATGGCTCTCAGAGGCTAATGCAAATGGGACGAGAGAATAGTGTGTGTGCCTGCGCATGCGCTTGTGTCTTTTAGACGAGTGGGTCGACTGGATCGGACACTGCACCAGCTCTCACAATGCCTGTACTGGTCATTCCCTTCTCTCTCTCACCACTGCAGTGTTCCTAAAGATGCTCAGGCATGGAATATAGATTTATAGAATGGATGAGTGGTGTGCTGCAGTGATGCAGCGTGGGTAATGTAGTTTGCAAGTATTGATGCTGCAGTGTCGTCCAATCCATCCATAGGTCTGAGCAGAGAGGTAAGTAGGATGTTACTCGTAAAAAATATAGCTGTCAGCATGGGATCTGAATGGTAAGGATTCATAAAACAAACTGGTGTTGCGTTGGATGAAACAAAATATAATGCAATTGTAATGTTATTATGATGCATTATAGTATTAAGATTAAATTATCGTTTATGTGTGTATTTTGGGTCAAACAGGCAGCTGCTCCACAACAGTAACCTCAGCAGTAGTAACGGCAGCACAGAGGATTTGTTCAGTGACAGCATTGACTCCTGTGAAATAGACATTACAGAGAAGGTAAAATCCCCTGACAGTAAACTCACTTCCTTTCTGAACACAGCACTGAGAAGACTGCATCACCAATGCAGTCTATCTTTGGAGTGTCTTATGCTGACCTGCGCACAGGAAATCACATTCGTAGATGTAAGCTACTTAATGCAGCGAGTCAAATGGGTCCAGATGATGCTGCTGATTAAAATTGGATTTTGTCTGATGTCCCAAGGGTTGATTTGAATTAATATAAAAGATTTCAGAATTTTTCATCAAACTGTCTTGGAAACTTTTCTACCTCTCCATTGCCTTTATGTATAGATTTAAGTGTTTTAATTGTTTTATATATATAATATATATATTATACAATTTGCATGAAAAAGGAGTCAACTAACACAACAAATATAACATTAAATGTATAACATTTGTGTTTTCACCACAAAATACAGTACAATACACAATCAACATAAGTACATAATTCAAGATACAATGGAAGTAGTGTTGTTTGAATCCACTGTGAGACACCAATGTGTCCCTGAGCAAGACACTTAACCCCTAGTTGCTCCAGAGGCATGCAACCTCTGACATGTATAGCAATTGTCACTTTGATAAAAGCGTCAGCTAAATGAATAAATATAAATATAATATAAACAATACATGTACACTGTTTGACATTGTTTGCATACACACAGGTTAGTGTGTGAAAATTATATTTATTTAAACTTCCACAGGGCCAAAAGTGCTTATAGCTGGAAAAAAAAAACGATCTGTTTTTTATTTTATTTGTCTTTATTTATCACTGTTGTTGCAAAAGGGTTTTTTTTCTGATGTGCAGATCAAGGGTTATGTTTCAGTGCTGACAGTCATTCAGAGTAAACTGGTTCAGAAACTACTACTAATTCAGAGCTGTTGTGATAGTAATATTTGCATATATTCTAACTTTGTTACAGGTGAGTTACTTGGACAAGAAAGTGACAGAGCTGGAACATGAGATTCTGATGAACGGGGATGTGAAGTCGAAGCTGAAACAGGAAAACATACAGTTAGTTCACAGGTAAATCGCTACTCAAAGTCCACCCACCCACTCTTCAGACAAAGTTCATTTCGTTGGAACTGTGTTTATGTGAATATGTATTTGCATACTTGTCTCTTTAAACAGCAGATTCTTTCCACTAGCGAAACCTTCCATGAAAATAGTCTAACAAATGTTTTGCATTTGCAAAATGCTAAAATGTCAAAGTGGGCCTCAGCAGGACTGACAAAATATTCATAATGATGAGAACTGTGCTTCTACAGGATTCACGAGTTGGAGGAGCAGCTCAAAGACCAGGAGACCAGAGCCGAGGACATGATGGAAGAGGAGCTCAGGAGACACAGAGAGGCCTACAGCCGACTGGAGAAAGACAGAAACACACAGATAGAGCTGCTCACAAATAGGTTGGCTCATCTCAAGACCAAAACTGCACAAAAAAAAAAGGAAAATTATCCAAACATTTTTAAACGAGATAATTTTTCATAAATCGAACTACACAAAGTTAAAAAAAAGAAAAATGCTTTGCCTGTGGGTTAAGAAAAATAAATTAAATTCTGTGTTTTGAAAACAAATTTGAATTAGAAGTAAATTAGTTTATCTTGGTATATTTTCAATGTTTAGAAGAAGAAAAAAAATTGAAAACGGCAATAATACTACTAATAATTTTTTGTTGTTGTCTTGCAGTAAAATACTTTTTATTTTAAAGGTTTTACACTCTCCATTGTCCCACTGTTTCCTATAGTAATGCACTTTATTTATAAAGCATGTCCTTCATAAGCATGTTAGACAGAAGACTGACAGTTGAAGGGACCCTGATATTTCATCCAGAAATCTTCATCTAGAATTTTTGATTCTCAGGGCTATAGAGCAGTGGAGGCTTATTGCAAGAGTATGATGGATGGCTTGTATTTAGTTTATTTTTCCCACTGGCAGAGTACACCAGCTAGAGGAGGAAAATGGACAGATGGCTGTAAACATGAACAGACTGAAAGGCCAGACAGAGAAACTGGATGAGGTAAGATATTTTTATTCTAAATTCTTCTTCTAAATGTCCATAGAACCAGAAGTGTTCATAGGTAATAAATAAACAAACAGAAACAAACCAAGGCTTTGATGCTATCTGAAAGTAGTATAGTGTGAAAAATATTGTTTTCTAAATGTCATAAAATGACCCAATAGTGATTGTACAGATAAATAAAAAACCTGTAATTGACTGTATGCATAAACATTTTGTTTGTGTATGTAAAGGAGAGACAGCGGATGACAGATAAGCTGGAGGATACAAGCTTGCGGTTGAAGGATGAGATGGATCTGTACAAGAAGATGATGGACAAGCTACAACAGAACAGAAATGAGTTTAAGAGGGAAAGAGATACCATGCAGGAGGTAAGACTATGTGTTAAAGTTTCCAGTGGGCAAAAACGTTTCAGAATGGGCAGCGAAACAACAGTAAAATTATCCAAAAATATTTAGAGATAGAAAAGAGTGGCAGAGCCTTGAGCAGCTTTAGTTGCCCTCAGGCTTAAATATATTGTGTACTTAAAAACCACAACTGAAGATAGCCTAAAGTCAAACACTAAGAGGAAGTTACTCAAGAACAGAGAAGACTAAGAAGCACATTCTATTCACTAGTATATTGAAATGTATTTATTCATGTAGTCCAGAGCTACCTTTTGTTTTATTCTGCCTAAAAGCTATACAGCACTCATTTACTTGACTGTCAAAATCTAAAATAGTAATGTTATCAGTTCAGTAGCTTAGAGATTTTTCGGTTTCATTTATGTTTAGGTAATTGAGGACCTTCGGCGAGAACTTGAGCACCTCCAAATATACAAGCTGGAGGCAGAAAGAATGGGGAGTGGCCGCAGATCCTCCATAAGCCTATCAGAATACAGCACTCGAACACGTGAGAGTGAGTTGGAACAGGAGGTCAAGAGACTAAAACAGGTGAGAGAGATGGAAAGCTGGTAACTTGATCTTTTAGCAGGTGTATTTCCTATGGTGAAGGCTACGTAGTTCTGTGTAGTCAGATCCGAATGAGTGCTAATTATTTTCAATTTACACTCAAAACTATGCCTATATAGATGTAAGTTTATTTCTACATTTTTTTTTTCTATCTTTATGAATGTTATTACCTTTTATTCTCTTGGAATTGGATGTGATATAACTGGAACAGTGTAAACTTAATTGTAAACATAATTCAGACATAGTCTCCACTGTTTGTTTAAAAAAGCAAAGAAAGCATCAGAAAACAGTGATACCAAAATAAACGCTTTTGTTAATCATCTATTTCTTATTTAACCTTGTTTACTCTGTGTATATGCAGAGGAGTGTTTCCAAGGACATGCCCTTTGATCTCCAGCAGCTTGTGTCTGCTCAGGCACGACTCTGTCCGAGTCTGATGGTAAACTGTAATTCCCGCGCAGACTTGATATCATTTAATTAACCACTAATGTGTTCGTTCACGAGGAGTCTGTTTTCAGATGATCTGCCAGGCTGACATGCCTTCTCACTTAACATCTAATATAGCCACACTTCTTTAGTTCCATGTTCCTGTCAAAAGAAGGGGATAACTGCACAATACTACAGAAGAGCTATTATATGAAGTACAGGTTATCATCAATATCACCTCTTGCCCACAGCGGCATTAGAGTAATGTTTCTCAAAGCTTTCTGTTGTCATACCACTCTAATTTTCCATTTCCTGCACTCCACTGATGCTTCAGCCTTAAAAAAAATCACTCCTCACCCATGCAAAAAATCCATTGGCATAGTTTGGAGTGATACAAATAGTGAAATCACTCTGTGTATATTATACTAAATATGAGTGCACTCGGATACCGGCACGGCTTGAACAAACAAATTAGAGGGCTGGAACTATTTTTGGTATGAAGTATTATAGCTAATGCAGTAAACATTTAGTAGTGTTTCATCTTGTATGTATACCTGTTATAAGAAGATCTAATATTTTTTTTTTCTAATCTAATGGCATTGCATAATCATCTCAAACCAAATCATTTACTGCTTCCTTTTGCCAGCAGTGGCTGGCTAACCAACTCTCTTGTTTCAGTTAACAAGGCCACAATAAGGAAAAGAAAAATCAGGATAACTACTGGATCATCTTTTGGGGGTAAATTGTAACTGTTCCCTCTTTCCTATCACAGGAGAACCAGAAACTGAGGGAACAGAATGAAGATCTAAACGGTCAGCTTCTCAGTCTGAGCCTCCATGAGGCCAAAAACCTGTTTGCCACACAAACAAAAGCGCAGTCTCTGGCCATGGAGATTGATCATGCCTCTCGTGACCAGGTAAGAGAAGTAGAGGACTTTGTTCTGATATTTTAAACAAAGTGTGTGTGAGTGCATGAGTGCAAGAGTGCATGACTATGATTTACTGATAAAACTGGATAATACTAGTGGAAGTCGGCAAATAAAAACACCTTTTAATGTGTACTAGTATGCAATGGAATAGTATGAAGCATGTTTTTTTTTCTGAAACATTCTCTGAAAAGGGCCTCTGGTTCCATATATATTAACAAAATTAATTAATTTTGTGAGGTGCATAAAGGAATAGTTCACCCATTTTTTTTTTTTCAAAAACCTAACCCTACTAATGTTCTGAGGAACAAAAAAGGAGAAATAAAATAGAATGTGTTCTGAAATGTTCATTAGCATAATGGGACAAATGTTTTCTGAAACCACCAATACCATTGTGTAAGGAACAGTCCGAAATTAAAGTTATGTTGGTATTAATCCTGACCTCATCTGAAATTTAATTTTTTTTAAAGCTTACAATGCACTGACAGATTTTGGAGACCTGTCCAATTAAGCAGTCCTATACCATTCTAAACTTGTTTTGATTCCCACAGTTGATGGAAGCCCTCAAGGAACAAGAAGAGATAAACATCCGACTCAGGCAATACATGGACAAGATCATTTTATCTATTCTGGACCACAACCCGTCTATTCTGGAAATCAAAATCTAAAAGCCTGTCATAAGCTGTTTAGAATCTTAACAGTGGCTCTAGAGCTCCCCCTGAGGTAGCGCTGAACCTCAAATGACTTGTGCCTCTGAATGCACAATAACTACAATGTGCTGGTGTTTTGTGCACCTTTCTCTTGCTACAAAAATGTAAAATATACTGGTGAAATATTTCATGCACTTTTATAGGGCATTTTGCTGCTCTGTACAACACAAGGGAGTTTTTCACTGGAATGTCATTATGATTACTGAACTGCACCAACTAATATGTGAATATATGACACTGGATGTTCTTTTGAGTGTATTTGGGTCATATGGATATTGTATGTTTGCTGAGTTTGCACTGGGGATGTGATGAGGAAGGCTGAATGATAAAAAAAGAGGAATATTTACCTATTTGATGGACATTGAAGCCTGTACCATTCAAAGTTGGTGAGTATGATCAGACTTTTGTTGGTATACTTGTAATGATTTTGGTGAGAGAGTTTTTGACTGTCTTCCTATTATAAATGGCAAGTGAGGGAACAATGTAAGAGGATACAAAGTAGAAGAATAGAGGAGAGGTAATTGAAACTCGATCTGGAACTTGATAACTGCCTGTTGTAAAAGAAATGCATTTTAGAGCAGGGCAATGCTCTAGTCTGTGTTTGCAATG
Organism: Carassius gibelio; assembly: GCF_023724105.1. Lineage (NCBI taxonomy): Eukaryota > Metazoa > Chordata > Actinopteri > Cypriniformes > Cyprinidae > Carassius > Carassius gibelio. Next base: position 18,036,954 of record NC_068401.1, on the reverse strand, counting down.
TAATTGTGAGATGCTTATTCTGACATTACATGCAGTATGTGTGCTTCAAAAGGGAAGTGAAAATTCAAGAAGCTGAATGTAAAATGTCATTGTGAATGTACCAAACAAGTAGTATTTCAGGATATTTATGGGCTTTAGCATAATAGTTTAAGACCTGTCTGTTCATCACCTGAATTATGTTCTTAGTAGCCTTAAAGGGACTTGCACTTGTTCTTCCAAACTAAAAATAATATTGTTATAATTTCAAATGCACGATCTCACAATTTTCTATAATGTGATTTAAATACAAATAAACATACATCAGACAATGCAGGTCTAAAACTAAAAAGAACTATGACATTTGTGTTCCTATTGCAAGAAAGTTTTTTTTTTTTTTTTTTTTTATGTCAGACATTTTTAAAATTGTCATTTTTTTTTTAAAGAGCATCCTAAAAGTGTCACCCACAGTTACACATTTCTCTTACTCAGTCAATAGATTGAATGTATGTGATGACAATATAAAGCATTTGATTTATTCTGTGCTGATCTAGGCCTACATTCAGTATATGTGATTCTGTAAATTTCATATTTTCTCACATCAATGCCTCCTATTTCCTTAGTAGTATTTGAGCTTTTCACTCATTAGTTAACTTAAGTAAACCCTTTTTTCACAAATAACTGCTGAGCTATTACACTTTATACATTTATAAAAACTTGTAAATAATGTAAAGAAATTACCTTTTTACTTGTGCCACTCATTGCTTTTTCATAGTTTCTCAGTTTATTTTAAGTAATAATTTTATATGATTATTTCTTATTCTCTTTATATTCATGAAGGAGGCACTGAGAATGTGGCAGTATTAGTTTCGCTTGTTTTTGAGAGAGCAGACTAACCCAGTGGCTCATGATGGCACAACATGCTGAATGGTCACACACTTTAATCCAAAAAGGGTATCCGTACACTTGCACAAAATGTATACAAATTGCATTTCATTTTCTGCATAAAATTAATGTCAAATGCCTTAGCAATACTTAAGACTGTGGACTTATTTCTGTTTCACATCTAAATTTGATCAAGATGTGCATATAGGCATTTACATTTGCATGTCAGGTGTTACTGAATTTACTGAACTTGAACATGAGAAATGATCAAACTGATCTTTTAAAATAAAAAAATACAAAATTCCATATATGGCTTAAAGGGTTTGGTGTATATACAGTAGCCTACATGACCCTGTATTCAATACTGACGAAAAAAAGACGATCCTGTAAACAAATTGTTACAGTCGTAGTATAACGGTTGACATAACCCAACATTATATATATATATATATAAGTTGCATTTATATCTGTTAACCATCCGCAAGTCACGTTACTTCCGTTGGCGTCTCTCAATCTTCTTGAATATTAGCTCTGGTTAAATGCTATAATGCTACACGTCATGCTACTCATCAAAGAACCTTAAAAATGTCTGCGTTCAGAGTACATAGGCTTCAAGGCCTTCATGTTCTCCGAGAGCCTTTACAACGGCTCGCAAAGTAAAATAATGGCAAGAAAAGCGTTTAAAACCTACATATTTCGGCCTTATGGCGTGCTGTTTGCTTTGGCCATTCGAGGGCGCTGCTTTGCTTTAGCAGTTTCAACTGATGTAAGCTTAATTGTTTCACTCGGTACTAGCGGAAGTTTTACTAAAGCGAAAATTGTACAGAGTGAACAGCCGTGGCAAGAGCAGCATCATCATTCGTCATCATATCACTGATTAATAGTTCTGACGGGAACGAGGGCGCCGCCGTGAGTTAAAAAATCTGTTCATCTTACAAGTTTGTTAATGATGACCAAACGTAAATTAGACAATAACAGAATAAGACAATATCAGTACAAGGGAGACCAGGTGGTTTGGCACAGGGATCATTTTTGGTTTGGATCACAAAAAGGAAATAGGCTATTTACCTTTTTATCCAAATTAAGTCATTTTTAACAAGACGTTAAACGATATAAACACGGTGAGGTGATGACAATTAACCATCTAAGGAATTGATTGATACAGAAAACGTCACCCCCCCCCCCCCCTCAAAAAAAATACAAAATAAAATAAATACATTTTAGGCCTCGCTCAAGTGCATTTGGGAAAGTGGTCAGTGAAATTTGTATTTAATGTTTTAACCAAAAAAAACAAAAAAAAAAACAGGATTACATTTGTGAAAAGCATTTTACAGTGTAATTTAGAGTGGGGAAAATATATATTTGACCCCCTGTTGATTTATTAAGTTTGCCCACTGTTATGGTAGGTTTATTTTAACAGAAAGACAAAATACTGACAAAAAAAATCCAGAAAAAAACATTATATTACGGTTAGAGATTGATTTGCATTTCATTGAGTGAAATAAGTATTTGATCGTCTGCCAACCAGCAAGAGTTCTGGCTCCCACAGCTTGGTTACAGTATGTGTCCATGTGGAAAACAGATTAGTCCTGCGACTTTAAGAAGTTACTCCTAATGTCAGCTCGTCATGTGTATAAGAAGCTGTGGCCTAATGGTTAGAGACTTGGACTAGTTACCCAAAGGTTGCCGGGTTCAAGTTTCGGTGCTGGCAGGAGTTGTAGGTGGGAGAGAGTGTATTAACAGCTCTCTTTCACCCTCAATACCCATGGCTGAAGTGCCCTTGAGCAAGGCACTGAACCCCCAGTTGCTCCCCAGGCGCTGGATCTATAGCTGCCCACTGCTCTGGGTGTGTGTTCATGATGTGTTCACTTCTCACTGCTGTGTGTGTGCACTTGGATGGGTTAAATGCAGCGCACCAATTCCGAGTATGGTTTACCATACTTAGCAAATGTCACGACTTTCATAAGACACCTGTTATCTTCCATTCCAACCTCTCTCACCACCATGGGCAAGACCAAAGAGCTGTCAAAGGTTGTCAGAGACAAGATTGTAGGAGAAGGAGACAAGACAACTATTGATGTAATTATTCGGGATTGCATTAAATACAAAACTCAGATGAGACCAAAATTGAGCTATTTGGCATTAACTCAACTTGCTGTGTTTGAAGGAAGAGAAATTCTGTCTATGACCCCAAGAACACCATCCCTACAGTCAAGCACAGGTGGAAACATGAGGCTGTTTTTCTGCTAAAGGTACAGCAAAACTTCACCGCATTGAGGGGCAAATGGACAGGGCCATGTACTGTAAAATCTTGGTAGAGAACCTCCCTCTCTCAGCCAGAACACGGAAGATGGGTCATGGATGGATTTTTTGCGATGACAGTTACACGAAAAACATACCACGAAGGCAACAAAGAAGTGGCTGAACTGAGATGACATCACTGCATTCAATGATGAACTGCCTTTAACTGTCCTTTTGCATTGTTGACACACTGTTTTCCTAATGAATGTTGTTCAGTTGCTTTGATGCAATGTATTTTGTTTAAAGCGCTATATAAATAAAGGTGACTTGACCTGACTTGGCTCAAGAAGAAGCACATTTAGGTCATGGAGGGGCCTAGTCAGTCTCCAGTCCTCAGTCCTATAGAAAATCTGTGGAGGGAGCAGAAACTTTGAGTTGCCAAACGACAGCCAAGAAACTTTAAGGATTTAGAGAGGATCTGTAAAGAGGAGTGGATCAAAATCCTTCCTGAGATGTGTACAAACCTGGTGACCAACTACAAAAAACATCTTACCTCTGTGCTTGCCAACAATGGTTTCTGCACCAAGTACTAAAGTCATGTTATGCTTGGGGATCAAATATTTATTTCACTTAATGAAATGCAAAACAATTTCTAACCTTTATATAATGTGTTGTTCTAATTTTTTTATGTTTGGTATTCTGTCTCTATACAGTATGTTAAAATAAGCCTACCATAAAAATTATAGACCTTTCGTTTTTTTTTTTTGTAAGTGGGCAAACTTCAGCAAACAAACTAAGCAGGGGATCAAATAAATATTTTCCCCATTGTATCAAACACTAACAGAATAGAATGTTAATGTTACATATTTAACACAGGAACAGCATCTGGAGGAAGAACATATCTCAGTTTCCTCTGAAGACCTTAACTTTAAAGGGGTCAAAAAGAAGAAATGCGCCCATACAAGCGGAGACCAAAAAAAGTATATAGAAGATTCCCTCAGATGGGTAACAACAACATCAAGCCACAGCCCCCCAGTCAGGAAGAGGACTGGGAAAAGGAGTTAGAGGAGATTTCACAACGCACTGAAAAGCAGAAACAGCCTCCTTTAGGTAATTTCATTTCCAAATAAAGTTATTTAAAATCTGTTTTTCATAAAAATAACTTTGTAATCAACAGTTTATGTGGCTCGACATTAACAGCTGTATTTTTGACACAGATCCTGGAGATGATTTGAGTACTGGCGTAGGGGAGGGATTTCATTGTAACGTCCAGAATGGCCCAAGCTCAAGCCAGGAACACTACAGCCCAGCAATTCACCACATTAAACCTGTGAAATGGGTCCGCTTTATTTATGCTGTAGTGGATGACCAGTTTGCTGATGCTGAAGATTAAGAAGGCTGTTGTTTATTAGTTATATATGTTTTCTTTCAGAAAAAAAAAAATATATAAAAAACTTGTTTATAATCTACTGAGCTCAGTCTAATTTTTTATACACTTTTGTTGTTTTTAGTGACCTCTCAGTATTTAATGTTAATTTATAGTTATGTTGATCAAATCATTGCTTAGCATTCATATTTGCAAGTTTATCTCATTCAGTTTTGCCAGTTGAAGCCAATTTGTTTTAACCTGTAAGCACAATTTGATTACTGTTTATCTATTAAATAGTGCATTACAATGTTAATCTGAATTAAAGCAAAGTGACAGGAAGGAATGTTGTTTTTTTGTAGACTTGAGGCACATTTCTGGAATTTAACTGATGTGCATTAATTTGTGCAACGTGTGTCCTTTCACAAGTGTTTTCACTAGGTGGCAGTATAGGCCTAGTCTTCAAGAAAGCTTTGTCTTTGACGACCATTGGTACTGATCTTTAGATAGACTCAAACAGCTCTGTTGTGCTTTTACATACAGATCTCAATTTCTATATCTAAAAATCATTCTGGGATAACATGAATCATCATCTTTAATACAAGTATTTCCAGTGCTGCTGTCAAAAAATGAAAGAAAGAAGGAAATCTTAAATTATTTTTGTACAACTCACTCAAATTGTAATACTGATTATTATACTGTATACACTACTGTTCAGAAATTTGAGGTCAGTTTAATTTATTTTGTTTTTATTTTAAGATTTCCTAAAAAGGACAAATAATGTTTCTTAATTTTTAAACTGATCGAAAGTGACAGTAACAACATTTTATTACAAAATGTTTCTAATTCATACATCATATGTTCTATTGAAATTTCTACTCAAAGAATACTGAAAAAATGTGGCATAGTTTCCACGAAAATATTCAGCAGCAAAACTGCTTCTTTCAAATCAAACAATATACTAGAAAAATACAAAGACTTGTAAACATTGTTCAATGTATTTTTATGAATGGATTTTGAACACCATTGACTAAATGAACCTTACAAGAGACATCTGAAAGGAATATTAATATGGTAGTCTTCAGTGTTTTGTGAATTATATATAATTTATTGACACTCAGCCTGCCCGAAGACAGCAAACCTTTCTGACATTTAACCATCATCTGAGACAACTATTACCTCATTTTTTGATCCATTATAACGGTGAAGACCAGACAGTATAACAAGTTAGTCAGAAACTCTACAAACTCTACAATTATTTGTAATCTAAACCAGTTTTATTAATACTACATTATTCTGAGCTGAAATTGTGTTCCACACAGTCATTTATACATTATGTGTGTGTTTTTTTTTTTCTTTTTCTTTTTTTTACAATGTTTTTATCTTGCAATCATATCTTACCAGGGTTTAGTGCAGCTGGCTTTTTGGGCAAAAGTGCAACAAAGACTTAATGTCTAAAACATAAGGGTGTGATGTTTAGAAATACCTGGCAAGTTTATTGGTAGTTTATTTCATAACTCAAATGGACCATAAATGGTGCAATGCTGTTGTTTTGTGAACAGTGCAGGCCTTCCAAGTAGGTCTGCCTTTTTGCATAGTCATGATGGTGCGTGTTTCAGAGTAAATGCAGTTTCAATCTATTATAAATAGGTTGTTTGAAGTGCTTCTACTTAAGGCCCTTTGCAAGAGTCTTGTGTGACTTAGATACCTTATTTAACACCCTTGTATCAGAATCGGAGTTGTGGCAGGTTATCTGTAGTTCACATGCAGACCCAACAGAGGGTGGTGTTCTACAGGTCTGTGGCCCTGAGATGTTGAGATGCAGAGTTTGTCTGCAGGCCTGTGACGCTTGTCTCCATCACTGTCTAGACCCAGCACCAGGCAGCTGTCTGGGTCAAGCTATACTGACACTTGGGACTGTATAGAGTGTGACAAAGTGTTGGCAAAAAAATGTTGTTTCAATATTTATGTGCTCTCTTCATCTATAATTAAAAACATTAAATTCCCCTCCTCCTGGTTAAAAATAAGGTGTATAAAAAATACTTTTATACTAGCACATCTAGTATATTCTTATTATTTATTTATTTATTTATTTTTATTTTTTTTGGAAATAAAATTGTGGAAGTGATACATTATTAATACACTAATTAAAAGTATATTTCTGCTTCAGTAGTACTTCAGTGCAATTGCAAAAGTATACTAAATACCACTGATATTTAAATAGATTTTTAGTGCATTGAAATAAAGTATAATGCAAAAACTTTATTAGTGTATTTCTTAAAAATGTGCTTTGAATGATTTAAAAATGTATTAAATGTTAATATCAATCAATCAATCAATCACCTTTATTTATATAGTGCTTTAAACAAAATACATTGCGTCAAAGCACTGAACAACATTTATTTGGAAAACAGTGTCTCAATAATGCAAAATGATAGTTAAAGGCAGTTCATCATTGAATTCAGTTATGTCATCTCTGTTCAGTTTAAATAGTGTCTGTGCATTTATTTGCAATCAAGTCAATGATATCGCTGTAGATGAAGTGACCCCAACTAAGCAAGCTAGAGGCGACAGCGGCAAGGAACCGAAACTCCATCGGTGACAGAATGGAGAAAAAAACCTTGGGAGAAACCAGGCTCAGTTGGGGGTTAATACACCATCAGTTAATACACCTTTATATGGTTATCCTAAGTTTAAATTAAGTTTATTTTATTTAAAACATGTTAGTAATGTGTAATAGTTATAAGTAAATTACAAATTCCTTTTAGGTGTAGTCAGGAGAAGTTCCAAATGTGTTTTATAATTGCATTGCTTAAAAGTGTGCCATGATCGCTTTACATAAAATTTGTATTTTTATATATACTATTACTAAGTTTTATTTGGATTTTTTTTAATGAAAAATACAGTTGAAATGTATTAAGTAAAACCATAGGTTACTTTACTTAGGCTAAATGCTCTAATAGCACAAAATTGGATTATTCATATATGTTTAAATGTGTACCATTATTCACAATTAACCATTAAGTATACTTTTAGCATAAAGTACTTGAAGTGCTATATTTTTAATGTAAAAAATGCTACTAATGACATAGTAATAGTGTACTTGAAATTTACTATTTACAGACACCATAAACATGTAGTTAAGTATATCATATAAAGGGAATGTTAACATAACTACAATATATTTTAAATACATTTAATTTATAAAAATATGTGGGTAATACATTAGAAATACATTTTTATATATATACATTATATATTAATATTATATTTAAAAAAATAATATGTGTATTTCTATGTATGATGAGTATTTTTAAAAGTGCATGCACGATGGTTTCAACTGTGCTTCAAGTGCTAACTAATTATTCCTTTTTTTGTTTTTATACAGAGAAAGTATGTTAAAAGCACATTTCAGTTCATATTCATGGTGTGCCAAAATTTAGTTGAGTACACTTAGATGTTCTTAAGATTATTTTAAGTACTAAAAAATATTTGTTAGTACAGAATTAGTGCATGAAAATAGAGCTTTTTAAGTAAAGTCTTCCAGTATATCCATGACTGCTGTCCAGGGCACTTAATGTAGGATGTTCTCAGTATCTAATGATCTGGAAGACCAGGAGAAGGCTGGCTTTAATCACCAGGCATAAACCCACATCCTCATTTCCAGGATCACTTAGACCTCTGATAAGGGCATTTCCTCCCACAGACGCTTTAAGGAATAGTTCACACAAAAATGAATTCCTCAGGCCATTCGAGATGAGTTTGTTTCATCATTGGAACAGATCTGGAGAAATTTAACATTCCATTACCTGTGCAGTGAATGGGTGCCATCAGAATGAGAGTTCAAACAGTTGACAAGAATCTCCACAAGTAATTGATATACCTCAGACCATCAATTAAACTCTTGTGAAGACTGTTCTTGTAAAAAAAAATTCTATCATTAAGACATTTTTTAACTTTAAACAGTAGCTTCAGGCTAAAAGTCCTTTCTCTAGTTAAAATTAAATAAATAAATGTCTCAGCTGAATTAAGTATGCACAAGTCAGTGTGAAAAAAGTCTAAATATTATATGTGGATATTGATGTGAAAGGCAACAATGGATTTTTATTTATTTATTTATTTTTACTGAAGGAACCGCTTTTATGGGCTATTATATTACCAGAAGTAACGGTTTAAAGTTTAAAATGCATGCCTTGATGAATTTGTTTCTTATAATAATGTAATGCTATATTGATATGCTAAATGTCTCCAAATTGTTCTGATGATCTACATCTGGAATGGGAAGAATATATATATATTTATAATATATATATATATATATATATATATATATATATATATATATATATATATAATTTTTTTTTTTTTTTTTTTTTTTCTTTTTTTTTTTTAGTGACTATGTCATTGAATTCCTCTGGGAATATAACCTTAGTGACAGGGTGCTAGCTGGTAGTCAGGTTCTAGTTCCCTTTTACTGACATCAGAAGTCTTGTTATGATTCCAAGCAGGGTTCCGTTCTGTAATCGCGTGGCATTGTCTGCCCTCTGCATTCTGTCTCCCTGATTTCGAGAATAAATTGTCTGTCTCTGGCACACTTTCTGGCACAGCAGACTTAACAACAGGATTCGAACAGAATCCAGGACAACCCATCGCAATGTCACTCCTTCCGATGCAGAGCTGAAAGGTGTGGGCAACCTCCTACATTCATAAAAGACAAAAGAGATCTTTGGGTGTGTACATGTATTAGAATGAAATGTATAAAAAAAGAAAAGAAGAAGAAAAGTGCATGGGGAGGTGGGTGTGAACACCTCTGAGAAAGAAATATAGACAATATTAAATCACCCTTTCAGCTTACTACACTGTAAAAAGAATACTGTGAAATTTAAAGTAACTTGCTGGCAGCAATTAGCAAGTAAGTTGCTGTAGTTCATTTCACAGTATGCTTACTGTAAACTTAATTGCAGTAACTTTAAAAATACTGTAAACTTTTTTACAATAATTATCACAGTACTGTGTTTCATCATCATACACCAGTCTTAAAAAATACATTTAAAAACTTTTTTCCCTCAATTTATTCCTGTCATTTCATTATGTATTAGAAACCTTTGCTTACTTTTTCCTTTCTTAATTGTTCCAAACCTGCAAGGCCTTCGTTCATCTTCTGAACACAAATTCATACGTTTTTTTTTTGCAAAGTATTTGTTTTCTGAAGATTAAGAAGGTCTTACAGCTTTGGAACGACATGAGGGTAAGTAAATAATGACGTAATTTTCATTTTGGGGTGAAGTAACCCTTTAAAGAGAAAAATGTTATTCTTGAAAAGTAAATTATGTGGCATGTGTTTCAACCAATGTGTAGGGATGAATAACCCATAACACATGAGAAATATCAGGCTTTTTAGTGACTTTTTAGGTTAGTTGAGATGGTAAAATGTAAAAAACAACAAAAACATTAATATATATATATATATATTTTTTTTTTTGCTTTGAAAATATAATTATAATAATTTTAAATTGTTTATGATAATGATTAAAAAGGTGTAAGGATTTTTTTTTTTAGTAAAGTATAGTAATATATTAAGTTATTAATTTTTACACCACTTGACATGTACAGCATACTAATGTCAAAGTGTAAACTTAGATTTTTTTTTTTTCAAACTAAAATTAACGCAAATACAAAGAACGCTCTCAGTTCGCATCACTACCCCTCTATATATCCAAATGAGCAAACATGCAACATGAGCGTGTTACCCATTTGGTAGAGATGACCTAACCCACTTACTATACACGCTTACTTTTGATGACAGGTGTTTTTTGCCCTAGAGAAATCATTTGGGGGTCCATTAAATCTAAATGTCTATGAACATTCCTTTACAAGAATACACAAACTGCCTGAGAAACTCTGTTTGGTTTAACCCACTAGTCAGTTTCAGGTTCCTGGCTGTAAGCGAACACTAGGCCAAGTCATGAGTCTGAAGCAGCAGAGTGGTCCAGGCTTGAGTTTCTGTATCATTTGTCCAGGTGGAGAAAATAGAACCTGTGCCTCCTCTAAATCTGTCACCTCTGGCTCAGAGCCATGAGAGAGGGGGAGCGAAGGACAGATACAGAGAGACAGAGAGGCAGCAACAGACAAGAGGAAAGAGAGGACTGAAAGACCTAACATCTATACAAACTCATTTTCCATAACTATTGCACAAAACTAGATTCAAGACATGTGATGTGTACTAAGAGATGCCTAATTGCATAGTCAGTTGTACTTAGTAACGTCTCATTCTACCCTGCCCATTTTGATGGCTGAGTAACAAACATATTGCTAAAGAAGGAATCATTTGTTAATGTGAAACATTGTTAAAAGTCCAGTCATACCAAGAGTTTGCTTAAGAAGGATTATGGGTAAACAGACGTCTCCTAATTTCTCCTGACCCCTGAAGATTTCACCAGTTTGTCTCCTGGTTAAACTAAAAGGGTCTTGGGCAAGAAAGTTTTGACAGGGCTTTAAAGTATTTTGGTCACTTGAGACTTGAGTGGGGAATGACAGATGCACTTCCTCTTTCACCTACATTTCTTAGACACCATTTACAAGATTGTTGCATTGTGCTGGAAATGACACAGTCAAATGAACCTTTGCTTGGTTGAAACCAGCTGAGATGGGTAGCAGATTCAATAATAGACACACGTTGGATGATTTTAGGATTTTGAAATGAGAAGTTAAAATGACCTTGATATGAATTAAATGTGTATTGTATTGTAATTTGGTGATATTTACTAACTAACTACAACTTTTGCCTCAGTAAACTCCTAATTCGCTGCTTATTAATAATAAGTGAGGTAGTTGTTGAGTTTAAGGTATTGGGTAGTATAAAGGGATCTAAAATATGGTTAAGTTGAATAAGGCATTAATATGTGCTTTATATGTACTAATAAAGAGCCAATATACAAGTTATATGCATGCTAATAGTTAATAGTGAGAATATGTACTTACCTTACCAAATTTACATTTACTATAATTTCTACTCCCATAATACATAAAATAAGCAAGGGATAATTTGCAGTTAGGAGGATATTTTTGCAAAATAATCCCTGATAGGTCCTAAACAGGACTTCAACATGAAGATATTTAAGTAGCATTTTAAATTCACAGGGTCGCTGCTTCCAAAGTCATGAGCTCCCTAAAGTTCACTTCGCTTGACAATTTTTTTTTATTTGGATGCCCTGCAGCACTATCAAATGCAGACAATAATCGTCTCATACAGATTAGAAGTTTCAATTATAATGATATAATATAATTCTGTAAACAACTATGAATCTAATATCAATTACTATATTTTTATATAGCTATCATTATGAATTTATATCTAATGCAAATATTTTTTATGTATTTAATTACTAAAATTTAGTATAATATATATAAAATATATTATTTGACACACTTAAGACTATATTATGGCTGTTATGTTTAAAATAAATGTTGTTAATGGCACTCAGCACTTTATTCATGCTTGTTATGGACTGAATTAAAAATGACTGGTAGCTATTTATTTCTCCACTTTCTGAAAACTGATGTACTGTATCGATGTACAGTTGTTACTGTGTTGTTTGAAGTGCCTTTCAGACAAAATATATAAATATATAAATATATAAATAAATATTTTTTATCCAAAGTGAAGAAACGAGAAACTCCACAAGCAATTTGGGAAAAATCTGTAAATAAAGGTTTGATGATTAAATTAAATTTGATGATTATTTGAGAAACTCAGAATGATGCTGAAGAGTTGAAACTACAGTTGTACAGAAAATCAGCTGAGAGCAATGTATTAACTTGAATGCAGTGTGTCACAAACAGAACATTATTAAAAGTTTAAACAAACAGAACTGATGATTTTCTCAGTGTTTGTACTGCTGATGGCAGTATTGTATAAAGTCATAACAACATTTAACAAATACAGAGTGATATGTTAAAATGATTAAGGTTTTTAAGTTGTAACTACATCTGCAATACATAGCCTCTCTCTCTCATGGGTGCTTTTAGTTTAATGGTTAAGGATTTGGACATGTTGATGCAAGGGAGATGGTTTCAAGAATGGTTTTTACAAATGTTTATTTGTAAAAGTTTCCCCTTTAGCGAAAGTGTATTATTTGGATTAAAATTTAAATAATTAATATTAACAGGTCAATGTGTGTTTAACTGTTTGGAATAGAGTATCCTAAGCACTGGAAAACAAGAGACTGGCAACAGAATATAGCATGGAAACCATAGTATACCTCTGCCAACCACTGCCACAATTTTTCCAATAATTCTGCCAAAGTTAAGAGTGTATTTCAAAGTTCTGGCCACCACTGAATAATGAATAGATAATGTGTTTGTCAATTCCAGACAGTTCTTCAGTCTCAGTTTCATCCATAAGTTTAGTCAGGTCTTAAAATCTAGACTAGTAAATGAGGTCTTTTTAGAAAACTACTAGAATATTGGATGCCTCTCCATATCATTGCCAAGTTTATAGGTGTGTTGAGGTAGATCCCATCCTTGCCTGCAGGATCCCGCCACTATGACAAGTTTGAACCGCCACCTGCGTTTGATGTTGGAGTCTTGTTGGAAGATGATGAGTCATCAAACTTGTCTTTGCTCATCTCTATTTGCATGCAGACTCCTCTTCTCGGGTTTATATTACTGCTTGAATCGGAGCGTGCATTAGTGTATTTTTATCATTTGTTGAATGTTAAACAACTATTGTGGATAACTTTTTCTCAATTTGGAAATGCTTTATTTCAAGGTTACATGTGCTTAATATTATAATAACAATACATTATGCATGATAACATGCAATTAAACCTAAGCCAAATCCTAACATCCTAACTCTAACCATGGTACATGTAGTTATTATTAATATTTAGTCATTTAGCAGATGCTTTTATCCAAATGTAAGTCTTTTATCCAAAATGTAGTTAATACTTAAATGTATCATTACATTGTAACAAGGACACCTTAAAGTAAAACATACCCCTCAATTCAGTAAAAACTTCAAATTCAGCTAAAAATATTTTTTCCCCACGATCTTTGTCAGGCATAGAGCATGTACACTTCCGATTGTTGTGATTCATAGAATATGTAGTTACCTGTTCACATAGTCCCATATAATTTAATGCAAATACCTGTACCCTGCAATTACTGACAAATATATTAAGACAGATGTTATGTTATGTAAAGTTACTTTAAAATAATGTATAGTGTTAAAAATGGGATACAACACAATAAATAAATACATAAATAAATATCAACTAACAAAACTGAAAGGTTATGTTACATATGTTATAGTTTGGATCTGCATCTACATTGTGCAAATTGACAGATTATCTCATTCAATTGCCTCCAATCAGTTAAAAAATTTTCTACACACATATTATACAATCGTATTTCTAGAAACGTTTTTTTTCCTGGAAATCACTTTATAAACTGGTAAAAGCTAATTATCAGCATAGATTACACAAAGAAATGTGCTAAAATGGAAACAATTCTTTAAATCTGTAACAGTCTGGTACATTTGTGAATGATTTGGATTCTGGAATGCAGTGAGATGTTAGTATGATGTGTTTGTTGTTATAGGTGGACAGTTGGCTTACTGTAACACCACCGGGAGTTCTAGATGTGGGAGGCATGCGTGGGGAAGAGAATCCAATCGACCAACTCTTGATCTGTAATAGTTTTGGTATGTTTTCCTGACAAGCCTGTGATTCGTTGACCCACTGACGGCTCTGTGATGTGGTTGAAGTCTGGCCTTAATAGGCAGCCTTCTGTTTTTTTTTTGTGTGGTTTTCAAACCCCAGCCAAGATGGCAAGAGACCCCAGCTTTGACTCAGATTTGGTTCAGTGCTGGTAAGCATTATTCGTTTCTCGTGAGAGTTAAATTGATCTGCTTTGTGTCACTGTTAAAAGAACTGATCCTAGATCAGTATTTTTTTTTTAAATAAGCTCTTTTGTTCTTTGATGATTCATGGGGGGGCTGATGTGGTTAAATCATTAGGAATCTGCACACTGTTAAACCTGCCCCAGTTATTTTGGTTTACCAAAGTACTATGCATTCAACATGGAGGAAATATTTGACTTAGTCATTTGTAGAGTCAGCAGGCTAAGCAGGCTATGTTAGTCTGTAACTTCTCTTATCCAAATGTGACTCCTCATCAGAGCTTGTTATATTATTAGTTCTTAAGAGCTCTTTGTCTCATCTAAGTGTAAAGCACAGGTGTTTTCCGATGTTTAAATAATCAAGCACTTTTCTGTCAAGCATTTCCCTTTCACTAAGAATACATGACTGCACATACTACCCCTGCCCTCTTCTTTCTTCTTTGGCTGCCTCGTTCTCTCTCTGTCTCTCTCTCCAAGTAGTAATCTTCCTCAACCTTCTCTCCAGAATGTTGATTGTCTGATGAGTGTTAATGTGTTGGCCCCCAGCAGTGCTGGACTGGGCATTTTCCGGGTGGGTCGAGGCACTTTTGGGCCGATACAATTAATTTATTTTTTCCTCCAAGGACCGTCCCATCACAAAGCATTATATAGAAGGAGTGATAAAGGATCTTGCTCTGCCAATGTAAATATCGCTTCACCTCTCTTCCACCTTCCTCTTATTCTCTCAAAATAGACAGACCAAGGCGAAACGGTGGTACTGAAAAGCTCAAAATTTGGAGGTGGAGGCTGCAAAATGTGCCTCGTCGTCGGCAGTTCTGAAATGTACACCACAGTGTTATCAAAAACAGGCTTGCTCTGCTGTGAGTGATGAGGGCCAAAGGGACAGGCTGGAGGAGGAGAGGAGTTTAATCAGTAAGGAGCTTGATAACAGGGCTCGCATGAAGGGGAAACGGAGGAATCTAGCTTGTCCTAATGCGTGTGTGCGCCATGAGCGTAGAAAATAAAGCAATAAGCCCCAAGAAGCTGTGGTTTACAGTGAATTTATAACAGCTAAGGGGCGTTCTTAGGCATGACCTAAAGCGCCATGGGGCATATTGCTTTTATAAAATGGTTAATATACATAGTAAGGTTTCACAGAATAAAACATAGCAAATAAATTGTAATGATATAAATAAAAACAGTATTCTTCAACCAAACAATGTAAATCCTCAGAAACAGTTGTGGTTCCAACAAAGTGGTTGCTGAGCAACACTCAGAAGTACACAAAGGTGTATGTTTGTAGTGTAATTTACAACAGCCTTGAATGTGGCACATCCAATCAGAATCAGGGGCTGGGACTATCCGTTTTATAATACGTAAAAACGTTTTAATAAAACAAAAATTCATTCCTTGCTCTTTTTTTGGCCAAGTCAAGGGTGTTCACAGAGGATGCCGTGGGCCAACGAATGAATCTACATTTAAAAATTACCTGACATTTTATTCTTATCTAAACAATGATATTGGATATTCACATATTTTTTTTATTATGTAAGCTTGCAATATATTCAAATACTTAATTTTCAATATTAAAGATAACCACTGTGTTTAAAAAAAAAATCACAATTTATATATATATATATATATATATATATATGTATGTGTGTGTGTGTGTGTGTGTGTGTGTGTGTGTGTTGTAGTGGGCTGCCTGGACCAAAAAATGCCAGGGCCAATTTTTGTCCCAGTCCTTCTCTGGACCCCAGGCATTTGTCATGTATTTCAAAACCATCTGACTGTTGTGCACTGTCTAGCTATTATTAGAGACTGGCAAAAACGGCTGCTCCCTGCTTCCAGTCAGCGGAAAAAGTGTGTATCTAACTGGTAGAGAGGAGCTGAATGATCTTCAAGACCCAGACTAGAGTCTTCAGGGAGGATCGTTGCTGAACAGCACAGCAATAGTGCCAATTTCATGCTCTTATGAAACAGATTTTTGTAAGAATTGTTTTGCAAAGTAGTTCATGACATGCTCTTTGTGTGTTTTTCCAGAGTCTAGTCATTTGATGAAAGGGAATCTCATATGAGATTCTTGGTAGATCTAATGCTTCTTTGCACCATTCATGGAAATGCTTCTTCAAACACCCACAGCCTTGATTCTGTGCTTGTACTAACTTGTTTCATAAAAAGCTTATTAAAGCCAGAACATAATTTTCACATAACATTCTGACTGTGTGTCCATGTCAGTCGTGGGGAAATTGATCATATAAAATTTAATGATATGATGCACATTTTCTTTTGACCTTGGTAAATTAATTTATTACAAAATGCATAAAAATACAAATTATGCATATGATGACTTGCACACACCTCTTCTATGATATGATTGTTTTTCATTTCTAAATGAAAATAAAATGTCATGAAGAAAAAAAAAATGAAAATCTTTTGTTAGACAAAACAAATATTGTCTGACCAACATAAAACAGGAAATGATTATGTAGACCCTGTGTGTGTCAAAGTCAAGAAGTCTCTTTAGATAATGTGATAGCAAAGGCAAGGTTATTTGAAAAATGTCATGTGAAGGACTTGATGACTACATATTTTTTAATCTAAGGTTTCTTTGCTTTACTCTTTAGTGTAAATAATAATAATATAAAAAAATTAAACCATTATGATATAAAGAGTACATTAGACATTATCCCTTTGACCATAACAATAAACTCGCACCACATTTTCCAGACGAGAATTGGTGAATTCTGTTAAACCAGTATTAATTATGTTTAATGTACCTTGTTTGGGAAATTTAGACTGCAATATGGCTTTTTGTTTGAAACATTGAAGATGGATGGATTTGGTTGCATGTTTGAACTATGAGGAATTTGAATGATCTTTATTCATTTTCTTGATTAAGAAAACAGCAGGGAATCCCTCCTCCACACAGAAGCGCTGAGAATGCACCTCTGATGGGTGTGAAATGTTATATAGTATCTAAGCGAAACCCACAGACATTAACCTGAAGAGGGTCATGAGTGGGTGTACTAAAATGTAGCCTGCTGCAGTTGTTTGACAAGCTCCCTCCCTTCTATTTTATTAAAGTAAATATTATCATTCTTTTTATAACGTAAACCATTTATCATTTAATTTCCTTGTGAAAAAAAAGCTTCAGTATACCATTACACAACTAAAAACAACCTGATCCAATATGAATCATCACAATCTGATCCACAGACAAAATATCAGTGAAGTGTTGTGATTCATTCTTGCTTTAACCCAGAGATAACTCTCAGAATGCTTCAGATTGTGTGTGTGTGTGTGTGTGTGTGTGTGTGCATTTCTGAAATATGTTTTTATGAATGTCAAATAAGAAGAAACTAATTTGCCATAGCAGAACAACAAACCACTGTTGGACAGATTGTGCCTTTAATGTACAAATTGTATTACTACATGTAGTTGCATTAGAGCTCAGTTTAACTCTTTAATTTAGTACAAGAAAATATACATGAAAAAAAACACATTTAAAAAAAATTATTTAAATATTAAAAATATTTTCCTATCACAGAAACAACTCCTAATTTACCAGCGATGTCTAAAGTCAGTTGATTTTTAAATATCCTTTCAGATACTTACTCTTCACTCAGGGCTAGTCTTAGCAAATAATGAATTGTATTAATAATTAAGTGGGCTATGATGTTATTATTTCTATTAGTTTTTTTTTATTGACTGACAACTCTATTTTTAGAAAATTAAAATAACATTTAATATGTATGTTTTTGCGTACTATGTTTCTATCTGTTCTTTCAAATAAACAGTAAGCACAGTTAGTGCGGTCTGTATTGTCTCACTGTACTCAGTGAAGCACACATACACTTAATCATGTGAGTCTGCCTCTGCCAGCCTTGATAGAGACAATCAGGCAGTCTTTTATACACTTCTCTGTTACTAAAGCAGACTGAGTTCGGGTAGCCCTCCATGTATTAACTTCATTCTTTACAGATTAATCTGAGAGCCCTGAACACACATACACAGACAGAACTATGGTGTTTTCACAGTCATTAGAATTCATCATCATCTTCTGCAGGGGGAAAGAACTAAATTGTTAATCTCTGAGAACTCAGCACTGTCTCCACTGATCAAGTACAGTCTGCACTGTGTGATTAAACACAAGAGCTGTAAAGATGAATTTGTATGTCCCATGTCGTAACTTCTTTTGTGGTTGAATTAACATTTAAATGCATCAAGTTCCTGCTCAGCAATATTGTTGTGTGTAATTATAGATCAAATATGAGGATAGAAACTAGGTGAGGGATGAGGATGGGAATCTTCTACCTTTACTCATTACATTCCAAGTCAAAATATCTTTCTACATTCTAGAAAATGTTCCTTGTTATCTGGAAGTAAAGAAGTAAATAACATTAAACATTGAAAAATTGAATTTTTCACATAGCTTTGAAATCTCATTCACACTTTGGAATATTCAAACATGTTGAGACTCGATCAATCATGAAATAAAACAACCTGTGGCATTGAGAATCACTGACATCAAATTTGGTGCAATGCATTTTCACATGGCATATTTGTAATTAATAAAACTACATTTTGAGAGCATTAGCCCAGGGAAATTTACTGAAATGTACTTAAATATATTATTTATATATATATATATATATATATATATATATATATATATATATATATATATATATATATATATATAAAGAATATATGGATATAGTTATCCATCAAAGAAGTATGCCCAAGTATTTTAAACTGTACAAGAGGCAATAAACAATATTTTAATTTATCTCTGCATTCTCAACAGTAAGGTTTAATTTTAAATGTCTTAGTTTGCCAGATTGTCAAGTACCTGAGGCAATTTCTGACAATTTAATGATCTTGTGATATCAGGTGACATCATGACATCTTCAATTCAGTTTTACATGGTTTCACAGAATTAAGTCACAGAACTGTTATTCATCATAAATAGATCTGACATTGATACTGTTTTAACTTTACTTTTATTAACTTTTTATCTTTATTTACATAATTTACATTTTAATATTATATAAAGTCAAGTCAAGTCACCTTCATTTATATAGCACTTTAAACAAAATACATTGCGTCAAAGCAATTGAACAACATTCATTAGGAAAACAGTGTGTAAATAATGCAAAATGACAGTTAAAAGCAGTGAGATTGCCAGCTCCATTGAAAGCAATGCTAACAACTGAGTAAACAAATTCGAATTCATATGCAGCCACCATCACACAAGAATATGTAAAGATGTGAGAATAGCTTGCTTTGATCAACCCACGTCACAGTACACAAAGAATTTATTGTAACCTCTGGTTTAATGCTCAAGTTCATAGACTGCTCTTCAAACTAGGCCTTAGTTTGTTCATTACTGTTTTGTCCCCCCGAAATTACTCCTTTGGGTGTAGTTGTCTTTGGAACACATATGGGTGTGCTGGAGGAGAGTGGGAGAGGCATTACATGTATTATTATTATTTTTTTTTATAAAATTCCTTTAAATTAATGCCTGCCTGTGTGTGAATATGTTGACTGGTCTAAATAAGTGGGAGAAGGGGTTATGGGTCAAGAATTCTTAGCTTTCAGGAAAACTTCCACTAACCCACCAGGAACAATAAATCCTCACCCACGCTGATCTCAAGAAACCTTTATGGTCTTGATTATGAATAAAAGAAGAAAAAAAGGCCTACTAAAGACCTGCATATTAAAATAGCAAAATTCTTTAACTTTGCATAAAAAGTCATGTCTGCAGGTTTGAATAAATGTTTGTATTGCAAATGGTCTTGTTTGACTGGTTCATTTACATCAGTTTCCCAGAGAAATCGCAATACAGTTTCGTGAAGGTTCACGACGGTGGCCACAATTCAGTTCTGTTGACTTTGTGTAGGTTCACTGCATGGGATTGCCATGGTAAACTCACTCTTTGCTTCTCAAGTTGGTGATTCTGGCACAGAACACTCGCACCTTAGATGGGGCTCCCATCTGTTCTGTACACTGACAGCATATCAAAATATAACGGTTACAGAACACAGATACAATACAATGTCAGACAGGACCCTCCAGAAATTGAATTAGTTCTTCCATGAGTGCTCTCATTTCATATGAAATTTAAACTGTGCTTATGTGATAAGATATTAAGGTTTTTATATAAAACCTACTGTATGCAGATCGGCAAGATTCTTTGGTACGCAATATGTCTAATAATGGATTATTATTATTTTTTAATATCAGAGATATCAGGAATTTTAGAGCCTTTTTTGGTAAATGTTTGGGGATTAGGTTCTACAGTGGAATAGGGTTTCTTAAATAGACTACTGTTTTAAGTATAAATGTCTCCCTTTAATTGAATTAATTGTATTTTAAGAATTATAAGTAATTCATTCAAACAGTTTTAAAAAAGTAATGTTTAATAATCTTTCAATATTTTTCTAAAAGCCTTCAATCCTCACTGCTGACTCAATGTTGCCTCTTTCCCTTACAGAACACAAAGCTTATGCAAAGATAGAATTATCATGTATAATTAGTACAAACATTTCCATTTCCATAAATAATGAAATACGTGCTATAATATAATTGATCGCAAAAAAAAAAAAAAAAATCAGTGAGGTAATAAATTACTGCTGTTATTGTCTTACAGAGATGCCATGTGGCAACAGTCAGTTTTCAATCAACAATGTTAGACAACTATTAAAGAACTACAGTACTTAACATCACAAAATCCAAAAGTAGAATAAGTATATTTAATAGTGCAATTTAAGGAATGCTTCAGTGTGTATATTTCCTCTATGGGTAGCCTGGTAGCCTTTAAGCTTTTGAGGCACCTTTTCTCTGAATAAAGAGAGAAAATCAGAAAAGAAAAATCACATTGTTATACAATAACATTTTAACATTATACAATAACATTATAAATAATATTACATGATACTTTAAAATTCATTAAAAAAAAAAAGAAAAATAATGTATGAATCGTCTGGATCCAGCTATCCATTAGTAACATTCATTCTAGCAGCCTCTCCAGGGTACCACTGCAAGCTTCCTGTTGAAACTCCATCAAGTAAGTCCTCCACATATCCGCGATATTAAACATAAGTGAATTGCTCTCCTGTGGAATAAGCTTTTCAGGATACAGGTTAAGCCTGATTTCATAATGCAGAAAGCCGTGGCAATTAACCACAAATCACTGTGCATAAACAGCCAAAAACCTACTACCAGATTTTCAGTACCATCAAACACTCAAGAGGGAAGAAAACAGAACCTGACTTTGTTGGGTATATAAAGCCTTTAACAAAATTTAATAGATAAGAGCAATCTAAAAATAAAAAGGGCTTTCATTTTGAGTTTTTGTTATGCATATACTCTATACAATAACCCTCATGCTGAATGAATCATAATCATGCCAATTCAGAAAGTTGTATTTGCCAAGAGCCGAGACTGGGATTTCAGTGAGTTGTTTATTTAACCTTTCCTCCTCCCTTCCATTCAGTCATACTGAGACCTGTTGGTAGCACACATTCATATTAGTTCTTAATGTCCTAAATTGTTTCTTGCTGTTTAAATAGAGTTTAGAGTTTTAAATCATGTTTAAAATGAAAGAGAATGCACATATTATTTATATTTACAATACTTTCCCACCCTCTCCAAGGATACAACTAGCCCTGACCTCTTATTTGCTCTGGAGCTTGTTCAACTATGCGGTTTCCAACTTTTATATTGGAAGGTGGCTGCAGAAATCAGGTCGGGTAAGTTTAGCCCGAGGGGACCAAGGAGTGTTGGGGGAGGTGGTGGTTGCTGCTGCCTTTCTACATTTTGTGTGCACATTGCCTCTCGGTTGTTGCATGTGGACCAGCTTTTTTTGGATCCCACACCCACATGACTGTGGAACCCAAGGAGATGTTTGGAGTTGACACTTGTTCATAGGGTGTGTCCTGTTCCAGTGGTGACTCATCAGTCTCCCTGAGATTCACCTGTATACTGAATGTGTGCTTTTACCTTTACAAATGTGAGAACAGAAACACGTTATTTTTAATCAGAGCTACTTACATTTTTGCTTGGCAGGTGACTGCATATTTTCAACATACACTACCAGTAATCACTAAGTTTTAAAAATGTTTTGCTCAACAAGACTGCATTTATGTGATCAAATATTATTATATACTATTGTATGTAATATGTTTCTGAAGGACCATGTGATTCTGAATACCGGAGAAATGGTTTCTGAGAATTCAGCGTTTACATCATATAAATAAAATGTTTAAATACAAAACATTTCTTTTTAAATTGTAGTTATATTTTTTACAGTTTTAGAATATCACAATATTACTTTTTTTTCTGTATTTTTGATCAAATAAATGCAGGCTTGATGAGCAGAAGAAACTTCTTTCAAAAACATAAAAAATAGTAATGTTTCCAAACTTTTGGTCTGTACTGTATATATATATATATATATATATATATATATATATATATATATATATATATATATATATATATATATATATATATATATATATATATATAAACACACACACACAGTAGCCCCTAAACATGTACAAGAAGTCTTTGCATTTTATCATCACAATCAAACCAAGTGTAATTACAAAATACAGATCGACCATACTTTTCTGCATGCAGCATATGGAAGAAACAAGGGTTGTCCAAATCCAATGATTGTGTCACATCCTTCACTAATATCCCACTATCCTGGACATATTTGTGACAGTTGGGCTAAAATAAATAAATAAATAAAATGGCATCTGAAAGTTGCAGTATTTGCAAATGTATGTTTCTAACTTTTTCAACTTTTGATTTAATTTGTAGCAAAATATTAGTATTGTGGTGATCAAGTATTGATCGTGGTGATCAAGGCTTACTTCTCGCCAAGCCCTCTCTGTTTTGTTGTAGATCATTGGACCACCTTCGCTCACAAACAGGGCCTACAAAGACATTGCCTGATAGTGCAGAGAGGCAACAAGTCAAGATTTTGGATGCAGCCAATAATAACTCTGACACCAGTTGCTTAATAGTCATTGCAAAAACAGTGAAAATGGTTCAGAGGATAGGTCAAGTAATTTTGTCATACATTCACTAATGGCCAAATAATTGTTGGGACCACTGTACATGTGTTTAGGGGGCCTTACTCCGGAGTTCACAGAGAGTATATAAAAACATATGCAGTTCTACATAAGCTCATCCAATATGGTCTTATCCGAAGAAGTTTTTTTCCAGCAGCTCTCGAGGATCATTGTGCATTGCAGTTTGCTGTCCCTGTGGACGCAGGTTGTTGCTGGAGACAGACAGAGTGGGCAGTCTTCTCTTACCTCAGACAGTCATGAACAGGCAGGCAGCAGAGAGGAGGAAGAGAGAACCTCGATCCTGTGATAGCCATATGAGATTCCACATGCTCTGATGAGTCATTTCTCCCTCCCTCCCTTCCTCCCTCTCTACATATGAAGCGTATGAGCCTGAGTCATCAGCTAGCTTTCTTTCTCTTGCTCCAACCATGCTGCCTTGTCCCTTTTCTTTCTTACCCAACCTTTACTTCTTTCACTATTTCTGTTTCAGTTACATTGCCACCACTTTCTACCTGTCATTCACATTCTCTCTCTGCCTGTGTGAAATACATAGCAGGAGAACAATCGGATAGAAATGAAGCAACGGCATTGGTATTCCCCCATTCACATCAAAAATTCCCCTCTCTGCTTTCCTGGGAGACAAAGGATGGCCCTCCGCTAATATGTCAAAATGCGCTGTGAATGGGCGAAGCAGATATATTTGACCTAAAACTCACTGATTTGAATGTGCAACAGATCTCAAGCACACAGGGATCTGGATTTTACTGCATAAGAACATTTTTAGTACCTGAAATGTAACCAAATGTAGTAACAAAGCTCAGATAAACACTCTTCTCTAAAGGATGATGTCCATAAGGAAAGCCCATTTTGGGGCTAATCACTATATAACAGATCCTGTGGGAGCGGTTATGTTAGGACTGATTTAACAGCTGTTAATAGCCGAGCACTGCAAGAGCAATAAGGATTTTTAGGGGCATTATGACTGGGTCAGTATAACACAGCTGCCCCTAAAAGTCCCTCACTTTTCTTGCTGACTTTTTCAGTTTCTTTGTCTGGCATCTGCCTTCTGTTGAAGAAATGTTTAAGGTTTATACCATTGCTCTAAAGACTCAAACTAAAGCTCAAAGTAAAGGTCAGTCTGGACTATAATATCCCTCCTCTCCCTGAACAAGGGCCAACCATAATGTCAGACCCTTATTATTAGAATGCATTAAATGACTAAACTATTACAAATGACAAACTGTGTTTTTTTTTTTTTTTACTGAACACTAAGCTGTTTTCAGTGGTTTACAGCAACTGTCATTTACAAATTACAACACCTCTTGATCATTCAGGCAGATTTTTCACAGTACATAATGTTGTGTGCCCTGCTTGTTTCAATCAAATTATGCACATAAAATATTAATTAGGCTATAATATTAATAGAAGTCAAAGCAGGTGCTTAATGCAAATTCCTGAGAAACGGTCTGGTAAAATGATAAAACGACTTGCTAATCGTTTGTAAATGTGAAAATAAGTAGATATGAAATTAAAAGATTAAGTATTTGTGAGTTAACTGGTAAAACCAATGTATGTTTTAAGCCGTACATTATGGGTATTTTTAAATACAATCTTTTAAATCCTTTATTAGGTGCTAAGGTAAAAATATAGCAAATTAGATATTTTTTGGTAACTGAATAGGAACTAATCTTGTAACATCTAATGAAATAACTTTTACATATACAGTTCATTATAATTCTATGATTTGCATGTGCTGCATTGGAAGAGGTTAGTTTACAATGATTACAGGCTTTTGCAACTGTCAAGATGTGACTGACATCCAGAACAATATACAAATCCTTTGGGAAACTATTGGCAGGCAGCTTTGAGAACTGCTTAATATGACAAACTGTATCAGACATGTTTGGTAACTATCCCAGAATTTATACACACACTAACAAAGCTGTCTGTAACCTGCCTCTGCCACTCCTTATACAGTAAAATCTTTAATGAGAACCGACATACTTTTAATTTCACAGAAACTAATATTTATATTTTTGCTTCTTGACATCTTTTTGATTTGTTGTTTTCTTTTAAACTCAGAATCTTACTTTCAGGCACTCAAAAACAGACTTTTATTTTGTGTTCGGGTCTATAAAAATAAGTCTTTGTGTTACAAAATGGTACTGTTCTTGTAAGTTATTTTTAGTAAACAAAAAGTCAAAATTCCTAAATTCCATTTTGTTTGTATTTTTATATGTTGTATGTTTTGACTGTAGTGTATATCAGACATACCACTTTAATATTCACAAATAGTTCTACTTAAAAAACGCTAAATAAAAATAACAAAAGTAAAAATATTAAATAATAAGACACCTACGTTTTATAATTAATAAAATGACTAAATTCTTAACAAAAGTGTATCATATATGTTATTCATAATACATAACGTAAGTTCACAAAATAATTGGCTGATACAAGCCTAAACCTAATCTTTTGTATCAAATAATCTTTTGTATCAATAATTTTTCTTTTTTCGTTCTTTCTTTCCTTTGCTTTCTTTCTTTCTTTCTTTCTTTTTTCTTTCAACTAATTAACTTTTTGTTAAAGTTAACAGATACTGTAAAATACTTATGATGTCTAAAGTTAATTTCAGATTTTTCACCCTATATTTATTTAATTATAGCTATTATTTTAATTAGATTATATGTAGTATTATGTAGGAAAGTTCTTAAGAATACATATCTTACATCACATTTTTATATTTATCAAATATTTAAAATAGGCTACATAAATAACTCTGCATTTAAATCATATATAAAAACGAAACGTTTAATAAAGTGTGAAGAACGGAAATTAAAACATTTTTATGTTATCAGTGATCCCATTATCAAATAATATAACAGAATCTTTAACTATTCTATTCTATTGTGTTCAGTACTTTATTATTATCAATACTACAGATAAACTCCACTATACACACACACACACGCACATAGGCTACATATATTCAGCACGGTCAATTGACAGAGATGGTCACATGGGCCGAAAACTGGGACTTTGTAGGCCAGTTGAATAAAAGGAAAACTCACCTTGCCCGCAAAGACCCAGCCTCTGACACACTCTCAATTGTTGCTGAATTTTGCCTCAGGTTGTGTGATCGTGTGTTAAAAGTGTGTTAGTCTGCGTTAATCTAAAACATTTGCAAAAGACCATCGGCATATCTCGGAAACGCGATCATCCAAGCGCCAATGACATGAGAAATAAAGACACAACGCGTCCAGTGAAGAGCGCGTGAGCCCATCCAGACACCAGGGTCACACTTTTTTACCTGTCATTTTCACCATGTCCACCACCAGCCTTCCTCCTTGGAGCTTCTTTAGAAAGAATGGGCATGTCGCCTGAAGAAGAACGGAAAATGTTGCCGTGTAGTGAGAAGTTGCTGCCACTCTTCACACATTATCATCACCCGCCCCCTTATTTGCGCTCAACTCCTCATGAAGACACGGTATATCCACAGGGACCGCTTACAACATTTTCCCTTTGCGCAAAAGTGGACGAAGGAAAAAGTCAATAATACGCGGTGGAACATTGAGCCTCGTTAATGCGCAAGCCTTTTGAAATTCTCCATGTATGCTGTTTTAGCCAGAGCGACCCCATGTGCTCGTTATTAATGAATTATCCATCTGGCTGCTGTAGACATAACATATTTGTACATGTTGCGCTAAAGCGCCACCGACTGGTTCCTTTGACCACATGCGGAATAAATTATGTCTGGGACCAGAGTCAGAAAATCATACTATGGCGAAGGCTTAGTTTATGAATATTAATTAAGACAGACTGACGTTGCTTAGTAACACTCCAGGAATGTCAATTCACGTAGGCTACCCTAATCAATTTTTAATCTTTGATTAATGTTTAGTTAAACCGGTTGCTTGTTTGACCCACTGCACCTACGTCACAAAAACTAATTAATATTCATAAGCCAAGACTTCACCGTAGTAGGATGTGTGTATCCACGCCCCAAAATTGGATCGTTGATGAGACTGCATAGCCTGGCGATTTCAAGATTATCTGTAAAACCGATGATAAATTCACTGGATCTGTCATAATAAATCAAGTCCTTTATGTGAAACACTTATCAAAACACTTACTGATTTAGTGGCATTTTATAAAAATAAAGAAATATATTAAATATATATTAATAACACTTTTGTGTGCATTTACGTAATATATAATTAGAAAAATCAATTATTATTACATTTATGTCGCCTCTTAAGTCTTTTAAGTGTTTAAATTTAATGTCTGTGTTACATTTATTTCTGGGTTTTATAGCCCTCTTTTGAAAACTGAAATCATTCTATCATTAGGCAACAGACTGTAAATGTATGATTTTGTTCTCAATTATTTGGGATTCCTATTTTAAAGGCACTCATTGCAGTGTGGAGCGGCCCCCTGTGGTTACACATTAATATATACCGGTAGCCTAACATTCGTAAACACTTGTATTATTCTACTTTTTCCACGATTGTAGTTGTAAAGGTAAATATTACGATCAAGTAAAACAAAAAGAACATAAAAATAATTTATACAAAAACATTTTAAAAGCAAATTTAAATACCAATATTTTGTTTGTAAATATTTTATTTTCATATTCTGTCTTGTTTATGTTTTTTTTTCCCCCAGATTATATTTAAAGAGATTTGTAGTTTTGTTTACAAGAGTAAGTTTTATTAATTGAAAGTGCTTCTCAATGGAAGACACGCCCTTTACAATGTCGTCATCATCGTCATCACCGGCAGCCGCTTTGGGCTCGCGGCGGAGAGTAGAAGATTTCATACGGCCCGGTATATTTACACAAAACATTCAACTGTACGAATGACCTTCCACGTTGCATTCGTTATACAGCTGACATCGGCGATCCTTTGGTGAGTATCCACTATTGTTCATCACGCAGGGATGTCAGCTGATGATTGTTTTCCTCTCTCTGACGCTTCTCTCTCATCATTCTCTAAATGCTGTTATCTTCTTTCGGAAACTGTCTGGTACTAACTCACACATGCATTTTAATCACCATAGACAATGCTTTTAGCCATAGGGAGCTATATTATGGGCCTAGTTAACTGAGCATTAATGTCCTGTAAATCAGTGCAAAGTTATTGAACAGATCCTCATGGCCTTTAACATTGATGATTGAGTCGGAAGTGGTACAAGCTTTTGAATTGTGCTCTAATGTCGCACTGTTGTTGTTGTTGTGTCATGCCATGCTTATATTACACATGTAAACATGAGGGCTCGTCCAGTCAAGTGGGCAGACTTGACTGGTAAATGCAGTAAAAAAAACGTAACTAAATACGTTAAAATAAAAAAGAGAATCTCTGTTAGTTTGTTTGAAAGCCCCAAAGCTTACTGTAAGCAATTCTTCATAAAACCGCATGCATTGTTTTGATTATTTTCAATTTTGAATAATAAAGGTATTACAATAGACACCAAGGGATAGTGAAGATGCCTGCACACTTGTTCTGCATGTTGTGTGTTCCAAAATAGAAACTACATATTGCGTAACTATGCAAATTTGTCAATGTTCCACACCTGTATGATTTGTTTAGAATATAATTCTTCTCTCTATTCTCTGTCCCATAGTGGGGGTGGGGTGAGTGAGGGCTGCTGTGAGGATCCCACACTTAGGGGCAGCCCCACACTGAATGGTGTCTCCCACAATGAAGGCGCTGGTGGATGCAGTCTGGGCAGTGTGGAGCATCGGCGCCTCAATATATGACTACATCCACACCAGTGCCATGGAAGAGCGCATTCACTCATTGGAGAGTGCTATAACCATCCACCAGTGTGTCATTGGCCTGCTCTCTGCTGGATTTGTGGCCCTCTTCACCTACATTCTGCTAAGGAGGCACTGACACAGGATGTTAGCCTTTTTTGTAAGCAAGACTACATATGTGACATCAGAGGGAATTCTGGAACAATTTTAATGCCAAGCTTTGTTCAGTTCATTTTAAAGGGATTTTAACATATCTGACTTTTACCTAACTGATTTACTAAACTTCATTGGCATCTAATTCTGTAAAAATTTCACTACTGTATTGTCTGGGTTGATGAGATTCAGAGTAATCTGGTAAACCAAAATAAGCGTATCTCTAAATAAAAAGTAGTCTTCCATGTCTTAAAATGGACTTTTAAGGTCATTGATGGCTACCACAGAGGAAAGATTCAGAGATGCTACTTATCCACAGTTCTTTACACAAAGCTTGGGAAAAGCTGAACAAACAAAAAACAACTACTGGATCAGCAGGCTTTTCAACCTGTTTGCTGCTATCGTCAGTGGACTCAGCTTGTTTGTCTTGGTTACTTCTAACAAAACATTCAACTTGCCAATGATGAAGCATAAAGGAATTTATTTATTATCTTAACCAATTACATCTCATCTTATTTCTTAAAATTATGGTTAATGAGAGGCATCAATGACTTGATTAAATTCTTGATTTTACAACTTGACAGACAACTTAAAGTGTCCTTAATCACTATCTGATATAGTCAACTTAATGTTATCAGTGTATTAACTACTACTATATGTAAGTGTCAAACTTTAAGTTGGGTTTTTACTTTGATTTCATGTTAAAGTTCATCAGTTAATGCACCATTGTGTTTCATAGGTTATCATACTTTTACCATGTTTCCTTTAGAAACGTTTTCTTATAGGCCAAAAAAAAAACTGCTATTAAAAATGTCACCTGTTCTGTCATAGCAAAATGAATGTCTAGCTTTAATAATGCAAAAGTCAGTATTTTGACTTTGAAATGATGCTAGCTACTAAGGCATTTCTCTATTGTACCATGTTTGACTTGAACGTTTGGTGTGCTCGTCTTAAGTGAGGATCTCTTAAAATACAATGTAAAGCATTTTTTTTTAACAAAGACAATGCCATAATAAAATGTTTATTACTGGAACAACAGAAAATGCAAATGTCTACGCACCAGCAGGTTTGAAAATTTTCACAAGGATTGGGAAATGTAACTTTTCAAGGCAAAATCCCTGAAGCCAGTTTGTGGTCCAAGTATGAACAATACAGAAAATACATTGAAGATTCATGCTGGTTTTAGATGTGCCCAGTCTGCAGAAGTGTGTACTTCGTGGTAAATCACTCAACACTTTCACCCTCCAGGGTCTTAACAGCCCCCGGTGGAGCTTCCCGTAGTTCTCTGGGTTTCTGTGCCTTACCAGCTCTCCCTTGATGTACTCAATCCAGAGATCTAAGACACCAAATTATTGACAAAATATACTACTCAAAGTATGAAAGAGAGTTGCCTCTTTAAAGGCTAAAAGAACTGAATCACACTCACCTTCATCTGAGGAAACCAAATTCAGAAAGTGCTTGCTCAAAGTAGTCTCTCAGGTTACTCATCTTTGGTGTCTCCTGAGAGAATAATACAAATCAGTAACACATTGTATGTATAAATATACGTCTGCTGCTTACTAGATATTTTAGATACCTGGTGCTACATCACTTTTACCTGCTCTTTTTTAATCTCAATCATCTTAAGAATGTCTTCGCGAAGGGTCTGTATTCATGTAAGCTGAAACCCAAGAGAAGAGGTTTTTAAATTGCTTGTGCCTTATTCGTAGATATACAGTGGTGCTCAAAAAGTAAAAAAATATTTCAGTATTTGTAAAACAATAAAAAAAATAAGAACAGCTTTTCAGACCCCACAATAGAGCACATCTTTATTTGTGTAAATAAATGTGTACCTTGTGAATGTTTTTCTAGCCCTTTTGTAACCACCAGTTTTATATGACCATTCAAGGTATTTTTCCTTCATGGCAGATGACACTGTAGGTACTGGAGACAGAAACCCTTTCTGCAAGTACAGGACCAGGAGCAATTTAAATACATTTTATACATGAACTACATTAGAATTCAAATGAAACATTATGTAATCAGGACTGATTGCCTTTATATCAACAATCAATTGGTCTTAAGTGCAATCTTTTTTTTCATAAGTCATGTCTCACCTGAAAAATAGGTCTCTGTGTCTTCTGGTATATTTGCCTGGAGCTGCCATAATGACCTAATTATGAAATATATATTTGGGTTTAAACTCCCTATACCACAGTGAGAATATATTAAGGTTTCAATGAAAAGTGAAATTTTCTAATGTTCTTCTAATGTTCTGTAATTTCTCATTTTCTTCATATTTCTATATATATGAAGAGTTATTTAGCACAATTTAACTGCATT
This sequence comes from Carassius gibelio, assembly GCF_023724105.1. NCBI lineage: Eukaryota > Metazoa > Chordata > Actinopteri > Cypriniformes > Cyprinidae > Carassius > Carassius gibelio. The sequence continues at coordinate 18,005,288 of NC_068401.1, read as the reverse complement.
TGGGTTAATTTGTTTGGGTAAAAAAAAATAGCTAAACACAAAAGCATGATTTTTGAAGAAAAAAAAACTGGGTTATCTGTTTTTGAAAAAAACTAATATATAATTAATACATTTATATATTTATATATGTATATAATTTGTGACATTTGACTCTTGAAATTCATTTGTACAATTCAAGTCAATTTCCTTCCTTTCAGTGAAGTACAAAAGATGTTCTTTGGAACATTCTCATATTGGATCTTCAGCTTTTGAACAACATTTGAACATTTATGCTTTACACTGTCAAAAAAAATTCTAAAATTCATGTACAATTGTCATGCTGATTCATGAAAATAAGAGTATTTGCACTACTGCTAAAAGGAGTTGGACCTTATCATTATTTTACATTTCATTAGAGTAATCAGTTCTTTCTCTTTTCTCCCTTAATATCTAATTCCAAAAGAAACTTACAGAACCATATTGTTTGAACAAAACAAACACAAAGGTATGAAGGACAGATAAATGAACCAGGAGAATTATGCATGTGAATGTCGGATATATAGCATCATGTTCCCATGTGGTTGGATAACGGCCTCTTTGCCCGGTTATATAACTACAGACTTCATAATCCTGCACGCATGGCTTTTCTCACTAGCTGGTTAACAAAGAGCGCTGAGGACAGAATCGAGAAGAAGCTTAATGACAGTTATATGTAGGAATTCTTGTGGCTCAAGCATTAGAGCATGGTGCTAGCAACACCAAGGTCAGGAGATCAATTCCCAGGGAATGCATTAACTGATAAAACTTTATGTCTTAAAAGCAATGCATGTCAAATATTTTTTTAAAGAAAAGCATTCAGAAGAAGTTCATTTGTTCAAGTGGACAAATTAGGGCAAATCTGCTGTTAGAAGATGTCCCACTTCAGAGGCAGCTGTAGCACAACTGCTACCTGGGGATTCACATGTTTCAGGGCTTCCTGGAATAGATGTCCCGCCTCTGTGCTCTCCAGATGGACCAATGTCTGGAGGCTGAAGCTCCACATCTCCACTGATTGGCTGAAGCGCTGGGTGGCTGTGACCGCAATCTGTGTAGCAGATACTGTATCCCTGACGACAACAGGAGCTGTAGCTGTTATTTGAGGTGATAGAAAGTGGCCTATATTACTAGAGAAGCACCATTTAAATCAAGTGCTGCATAAGGTGTAATGCAATGAGATTCCAATGTTAACAGTGAACATTACCCAGTTCTTGTAGAATGTCTCTTGCAAAAGCCTGGCATCATGAGCACTCTGTAAGACTCATAGTAATCGCTCCTTTCTCTAAAAAAGTGGACAGTCAAACAATATGTGTCAATCTGACTTAGATTAAAATCACCCAGAAACCAATAAATAAAAAAAATACCAAAAACACGTTTGTATTAGAAAGCAAAAAGGATATTATTAGAATCAGCAGACAAATAATAAAACTACAGAAAAAAAAAAAAAATTTATTGATAGCCTGTCATTTGAACAATAAAATAAAACTATACAAAATAATACTACGGTAACTTAAGTTGACACACAGATTTCAATGGAAGTGGGTGAGATCTTTAAGCCTTGGCTATTGTTTAGGCTGATGATGTAACCAGTTGTTAAAAACAACTAATGATCCATATTTGTAGGGGAATATAGGTGCGTCCCAAATCGTGTACTTACAGTATGCACTAATGTTTTTTGTTTTTGTTGTATAAATAGTGCAAGTAGTGCATTAACACTGAAAATTCCAAAATAAAAATTGCAATTTAAATACCCAGATGATGCACTTAAATATGTAAATATGGTTACATAAATATGTAAATATGGTTTAATATAAGAACTCAAACTTAAGTCTGTATAGAAATATACAGTAACATTCTGTATAGTAATATAATTGTCTGTAATATCTGTATTTTGCTATTCTGATAAAGATTCACAAACACTGCAACACCCAACACCCCCCCCCCACATTTTTTTTTTAATTGATCACCTTTTCCTTGAATTCAGTGACGTTTGTTTTCCTCTTTTATCTCTCAAGACAGAATGTGACATAACATGTCCACATGGCCTCTACAAAAATAAATTACAAATCAGTAGGCAAATGAGAAGCTTCATATTCTTAGATGCAAATACTAAACATGTTAAATCATGATACCTGTATAAAGGCTCATTGGTGCCTCCTCATAAGCTCCTTTCACACTGCACGTCGGACCCGGCATATTGCCGGAACATTGCCGGGTCGCCTTCTGTGTGAAAGCAACCACGTCCCGGGATTGATTCCCGCATTGAACCCGGGTCGGGGACCTAGTAACATTGCCGGGTTCAACCCGGGAAGAGCGCTGTGTGAACAAAATCCAGATCTAATGCCATGTCGAAGTGATGACGTGCGTTATCGAGTGACTCTTTTACCGGCTGTTTTGAAGGAAGATCAACGTTTGGGACGAAAAAATATGTGCAAACTGTAATGAAGCATCAGTTTGTTCCTCACTTTCCGCGCTGACGCAGAGATCGTCTGCTTGGTTCACTGAAAGTATAACGTACCTAATGTTTTCGACTCATATATTATAGGTTTTAATTGATGTTTAATAACAAAATCACATACCCATTTCTTATTAAAGGCAACTTGAGAAAGCCAGAGCTGTACGTCTTCCCACATAAAAAGCATTGATTTGAATCAAGTTAAAAACTGAACATCAAAATACATCTAAAGTAAGGTTGTTATTATTGTTTTTGTTCATGTTGACCAACCTGCAATTTTGTCAAAGCCCTTCTAAAATCATGGTTTATGTGATGAATGATGGGATACTCAATTGCCTCCCGCTTAAAATGGTAACCAATTCTCTGTACACACAACAGTATAGGGTGCATATAGCCTATTTACTTTTACCATAACACAATGCCACTATTTCCCAATATATTTTACAAATAAATAGACCAAAGCTCTACTCTTCTTGATAAGCTCTAGGACGTTTATTTCATACTGATAGAAATCAGAAACAAATGTCACATATCAAGTTGGACCTTGCAGCTGATTAGAAAGATCATTTACGAAACCCAACCTATCATGTTCCAGGTAACCAACATGTGTACTGACGATTTTTGTGCAAGACAAAAATATATCAAACAGTTTTGTGTCAATACAGACCTGTATGTATGTAATGAAATCGTCTTTACTCTGATCTGTTTGGTGCAGCTTTTTTTCAAGAGCAGTAGATCTTTTCAACATAGACCTGAAACAAGAGTCTTAAATGAGGAATCTGTTTGTTTCGGAGTAGAACCACTTGTTTCTGTTTGTTGTGTTTTTGTGCGCACTGTGACACTCACTTTACTTCTTTATTGGTGGACAAACCGACTCTTTCCAACTGTTCAGGCGCTGGTATTCTGTCCTCTAATCGTTATTGCACCATGGTAACCATTATTAAGAGCTGTGAGGTAAATCTTCACATAAATATGTAAGATACTCAAGAGTTTCAGTACAATAACATAACCTGGTGGGGACTGGAAGTTGTCATGTCCTCTACATCCGGTTGCTCATCAGAAAATATCTCCGACGGCAATTCTAAACTCGATTGATGGATCCTTGATATTTATTGTTTTAGTCTAAACCTTGTTGTTTTAGCGAAACATCACAATTTAGAGCATTAATAATTAGAGAAGCTTTCCTGAATTGCGAAACTTTGTGGAATGGTTAGGGCCAACGGTTTCCAACAGTTTTCACTCTATCATTAGTTTGAAATGTAGACCACACAAATATTATTTCGCATACATATTTTCATTAGTATTTTTATTTGAAATGATGACTTACAATAGATAAGTGGCTAAACAGAGCATGCAATATGTGCTATTTTCCCCGCGTTCTCTCTCTTCCCAGAACCAAAACATTCTTGGCGGCAATTTGTCTCCTCTACCAATCTTAATCTCGCGTCTGTCAAAGTGAGTTAAGCCAATAGAAAATCTAGACGTCACCAGATGACGTCTCCGATTGGCTGACACATTGTCATGGGCGGGTTCTCACGGCACTTTCCTCAAGGGCTCGGGCGATACAGTACCGATATCCATCAATTGGTAGGATTTTCCCATTTAAAGTAAACGCAATTTCGTAACAAATAACATATAATTATTAAACCAAGACGTTTATTTAACCCGGTACGTCAAAGGCTTCCTGTATGGATGGATAACCCGGTGCTGTTTAAATGTGTTTTCGTCGCTGTGAAGGACCGCAAACTAACGTGCTAATTTTCATCTGTTGAGAATCAGTGACCAGACTGAGGACACACATCAAGAACTCATTCATAGCTCGTCTTATTTATTCATGAGTCATATTAAAACATGTATTAGTCACAGAGACTGGTGACCACCAATATCTGATGTTTAGGTGATGGTAGAGGGTTGGTTAAAGGAGCGAGGGCAGCTGTCTGTCATTAATGTGCAGATATTTATTTCGCCTGGTGTTGTTTTGGGTAACATTAGTTATTAGTTTATGATGGCTCCTCAGAAATACTCGGCTCAGGTGATGAACTGTAAAGTCAATGGTGCTGTATACCCATCCTCTGGAGTGAGCTCCATAAAGAAGCCCAAGATGGAGCAGCTGCAGGCCGACCATGAGCTCTTCCTGCAGGCATTTGAAAGTGAGTAAGATTATTAAATGTATCTTTTATATTAAACTATTAAATGTATCTTTTGGCATTTGGGAAAATATAGTAAGACACATCTGTCACCATTCTTTGTCATGACAAAGTTTTGTGGTCTGCTATTACTACAGTTATGTAGAGTCCTTGGATTTAGCTTTGTAATGTCTTGTAGCTGTTTTTTTTTTTTTTAACATGATGCTGTTTTTCATCACTATCACTAATTTTGCAGACAGTTACTTAAAACCCTCTAGTTTATTGTACAGGTAGGGGTTAAAAAGTAACATAAGCTGTTTTCACTTTGAAACTTTACAGTTGTATGTTTTGTTAATACTTCTGCATTTTCTCTTCAGAGCCTACTCAAATATACAGATTCCTAAGAACAAGGAACATAATAGCTGTATGTATACCCTTATAGATTAATCATAAGGCTTAACACTTAGGTTATATTAACGTCAGGTCTGTTTGTACTTGTTTTTATTTTTTCTTGCTCTTTCACAGCCAATATTACTTCATAGGACCCTCACCTTTATGTCTCATAGAAACTCACGAACAAATGCCAAAAGGTAGGTCTCTCTATGTTCTAACAATTATCTGAAAATCTGCTTTGTATGGCTGTAAAATAATTAATCACAATTAATCCCATTCAAAATAAAAAGTTTGTTTACATACTATATGTGTGTGTACTGTGTATATTTTTTATGTATATATAAATACATATGCTTGTATATATTAAGGATAAATATGATGTATTAATATATAAAATATTTAGATAATGTAAATACAAGTATAAAAATTTATACATAATTTAAAAAAAATGTATACATATGTGTATTCATACATACATAATAAATATACACAGTACACACACATATAGAATGTAAACATAAAATTTAATTTTGAATGATTAATCGTTTTGCAGCCCTACTGCTTTGCTTTGCTTCGCTTACAGCATTTTTATTAAATAAATTGGCCTTCTCCTTCAGGAAAACATTTAAAGTGGATGATTTGCTGTCCAATGTGGAGAGAATAAAAGGGGAGCCCGAGTCTCAAAGGTACTGGTCTTTCTACAGATGTTTTTCATACTGTGTTCTTACACAGATATAAGCCTAAAGGTTGGAATACACTACACAACTTTTAAAATCTTAACAATAGTCATCATAGGCTTGCAGACTTAGTAAAAACTGGGCTTTATACACTAAACATACTGAGGATCATAAACTAACAGACTTTCAAGTTGTTTCTGAGTCCCGAAACAACAAACTGATTCAGAAATATGCGCCTCGTTGCTAGGAGAGACACAACAAATAAAAAGCAATACTGTCATAAAATCGGCTCAAAATATTAACATGTTTGAGATCCTCTGACTGATTCAAGTCATATTCTGAAGCTTAAAAAGTCTGTGCTCGTTATATATTATGCACCTTTCTTTGCAATCTATCAACTCCCAACTGCGCAAAATTTGCAGAGTGGTTCTGATTTTTGACAACCAGTGTCAACTCGTCCAGTCAGCAAAAGGGGGGGGAAATCTGACCAAAAGTTATGTAGTCTATTGAACATCTAGATAGAGATGGTATTGGTCCGACTATGTTTCAGAGTGGCTGAATAGTTTTCATCGGTGTTACAGGAAAATGTGAAAGGATCGTTTTGTTCCAAATGGTGATTTTTAGTTATGTTTCATTTGTTATTTCAGTTTGACTTCACATCTGCAACTGACATTCACTGGATTTTTTCACAAAAATGGTAAGTCTAAATTTGCCTAAATTGTACCAATTTGTCTCAATCGTCATTTTAGTGTTCTGATATAATTTTGTTTTTTAACCAGATAAGCCATGTCAAAACTCAGAAAATGATCAAAACTCAGTTTCACTTGAGGTGCTACTTGTCAAAGTCTGTCACAAAAAGCGTAAGGTGAGCTTCTCTTTCGTGTTATTTTATATGAATGTGTTATTGTGGGTTTGGAGAGACTTGTGGGTAAGTAAATGTTCATGTTTGGGTGAGCTATCCCATAAAACACATAAGTGAATAAAATAAAATATGCTGTTTTAAAGATCTCATTATTTTTGTTATGATGCTCATTTTGCTCCCTTAGGATGTCAGCTGCCCTATAAAGCAAGTGCCTACAGGGAAAAAGCAGGTGCCTTTAAACCCGGATCTCAGCCAAACCAAGTCTGGTGCCTTCCCTTCCCTGCTGGTGTCCAGCAATGAGTTTGAGCCAAGTAACAGTCACATGGTCAAATCCTATTCTCTTCTCTTCAGGGTGTCTCATACAGGCAAAAGAGACCCCAACGGTTTCATCAACTGCGAGACCGTTGAGAATATTGGTGAGTGGCAGTGTGTGTGCACAGTGTGTGACATCTGCAGAAAAGTGTTGAATGCTGTTTAAAGGCTCTGCAGACTTCATCCTCATTTGTTTCAAGGCTTTAGTGTGTTAGGTTAAAGAGAGTTCACTCAGAAATGAAAATGGTGTTTTTCCAAACCTGTGTGACTTTCTTCTGTGGAACAAAAAAAAGGATATTTTGGTCCATACAATGAAAGTCAGTGGGGTTCCACTGACTTTGGTTTATGAGCAAAAAAATGGTTCTTTACATTATTGTGTTCCAGAGAATAAAGAACATCATGCAGGTTGGAACAACGTGGGTGATAAAACGAAGACAGCATTTTAATTTTTGGGTGAACTAAGCCCTTTAATATATATCAAGGAGATGGATGACAGTATCATGTTTTTTCAGAAATTCTGATGGTCAGTGACTGACTGAAATCGAACCTTTTCTGTCGTCTGTCCATGATGATGTGAAGAGCAATTGAAGTCAGCACCCTACATTTTCAAATATAGTCAATACAGTTAATTGAGCACTGCCTTCTGTAGTTATTGTAGCCTCAGCCTCACAAATGCTAGATGGAACAAAACAGTCCTGGTGCTTTTATTTGTAGATGTAAAAGAGGAACTCCCATCCAGAAGGAAGAGAAACTCATCCCACAGAGGTGATGGGGAGATCCCAGAAACGTTTGTTGCTCAGATGACTGTTTTTGATAAAAACAGGTTAGTACTAGCAGTGTTTTCAAATGGCTTCATTTTACTTAGAACTGACAGAAAATTCCTTACGTGATGAAAAACTGCCCAGTTAAGTTGTATAATGATTGTCCTTCAGGCGGCTGCAGCTGCTGGATGGAGAGTATGAGGTTTCCATGCAACAGATTGAAGACTGTCCAGTCAGCAAGAAGAGGGCCACATGGGAGACCATACTGGATGGAAAGGTTGGTTATGTCTGGAGGAATTAAGCTACTAGCTTTTAAATTTCTAAACAAAACCAGTGCGGTGTTGCTTGGCAGTCAAATCTATTATCTTATGAAAAACTGTTAATTCCTGTATTTTGAAGAGGTTGCCTCCATTTGAGACCTTCTCTCAGGGACCCACTTTGCAGTTCACCCTTCGATGGACAGGTGACCCGAGTGACCCTTCCATGTCCAAACCTCTCTCCACCCGCAGTTCTGACACCAGCACCACAGAGAGCAGACCCAGCACTCTCAGAACTGCACATGTTGGTAAGGAAGCAAACTAGCATCTAATCTTGTTTAAGTTTGTTATCAGTAATGGGCTGCTTTGTCGGTTTAATTTTTTGTGAGGTTTCTTGTTCCATTATCTAATCAAAGCATTTTTTGTGATGGACCTTTAAAGGTGAATATACAGGTGCTGGTCATATAATTACAATATCATGAAAAAGTTTTTTTTTTCACATTTATTTCACAAATTCCATTCAAAAAGTGAAACTTGTATATTATATTCATTCATTACACACAGACTGATATATTTTAAACGTTTATTTCTTTTAGTTTTGATGATTATAACTGACAAATTAGGAAAATCCCAAATTCAGTATCTCACAAAATTTGAATATTGTGAAAAGGTTCAACATTGAAGACACCTGGTGCCACACTCTAATCAGCTAATTAACTCAAAACACCTGCAAAGACCTTTAAATGGTCTCTCAGTCTAGTTCTGTGGACTGCAGCTGGAGGCTACACAATCATGGGGAAGACTGCTGACTTGACAGTTGTCCAAAAGACAACCATTGACACCTTGCACAAGAAGGGCAAGGCACAAAAGTTCATTGCAAAAGAGGCTGACTGTTTACAGAGCTCTGTATCCAAGCACATTAATAGAGAGGCAAAGGGAAGGAAAAGATGGGGCAGAAAAAAGTTTACATGCAATAGGGATAACCGCACCCTGAAGAGGATTGTGAAACAAAACCCATTTAAAAATGTGGGGGAGATTCACAAAGAGTGGACTGCAGCTGCAGTGCTTCAAGAACCACTATCCACGTTGCTTGAGATCCCGTGTAAAGTCAGTGATGGTTTGGGGTGCCATGTCATCTGCTGGTGTTGGTCCACTTTGTTTTCTGAGGTCCAAGGTCATCACAGCCATATACCAGGAAGTTTTAGAGCACTTCATGCTTCCTGCTGTTGACCAACTCTATGGAGATGCAGATTTAATTTTCCAACAGCACTTGGCACCTGCACACCGTGCCAAAGCTACCAGTACCTGGTTTAAAGACCATGGTATCCCTGTTCTTAATTTGCCAGCAAATTTGCCTGACCTTAACTCCTTAGAAAATCTATGGGGTATCGTGAAGAGGAAGATGCGACATGCCAGATCCAACAATGCAGAAGAGCTAAAGGCCACTATCAGAGGGCTCTCATAACACCTGAGCAGTGCCACAGACTGATCAACTCCATGCCACGCCACATTGAAGCAGTTATTCAGACAAAAGGAGCCCCAACCAAGTATTGAATGCTGTACGTGCTCATTCTTTTCATGTTCGTACTTTTCAGTTGGCCAAGATTTCTAAAAGATTTTTCTTTGTATTGGTCTTAAATAATCAGTCTGTGTGTAATGAATGAATATAATATACAAGTTTCACTTTTTGAATGGAATTAGTGAAATCAACTTTTTGATAATATTGTAATTATATGACCAGCACCTGTAGGTGTTTAACATTTTATTCTCTAAGTGGCGAAGGATTCAGTAAGCACCAGCATGCAGACCAGGAGAGAGCAGTCACCCTGTGAACCCAGACAAAAACTACGCATCTTTTATCAGGTAGGAATTATGAACTCTTTATTATAGTAAATTTATGCATATTGCACCGTTCAAAGTAGGGATGGGCATTTTTGTTAGGTTCTCATTTCGATCATCGATTGGTTTCAAAAACGAGTAATTCGAGTAAGGTGCGGGGAATGGCTGTTATGGAGATACATTTTTTATAACAATCTTCAGATATTTTCTTTATGTTAAAAACTATAAAAACATGAACACCTGATTAGAACACTTCTGTTAGATTATGATTATGATGCTCCAGTGTTATTAAAAGAAGCATCTAAAAAGGAATAGCTGCCTGGGGTGAAACTGAAGTGACTTTATGCCAATAAAATTCCTAACTACCAACTAAAATTCCTTTCTTCAACAATACTTTAATGTAATTGTTTTCATAGGATTTCATATGGGTTGATAATGTAAATGAAAATATAGAACAAATATGCACTGCTGCATTAATATAACATCAGTATGAAAAAAAAAAAGAAAATCTAAAAGTGACTGACCATCTCAAATATCATTGTTATTATTTGGCATTGCATTTGCATACATATAAAATATTGGTCACAGATTATTGGTCACTTTCTAAATGATAAAAGTGTAGCGCATCCACTAGTAATGATATATAATTAAGTAGGTTTTTACTGATGTAAATATGTTAGAAGCGATGCATCATGATACAAATGCAAACTTGTATCCGATGCACACTTTTAAACCGATGCATTGCATTAACTATTTATACCCATGCACCAAGTGAATCGGTGAATCTTTCCATCCCAACTTAGCTGGTTGTGTATCACCAGCAAAGCCATGATACAATGCATATCCCGATACAGAGGCCACAATACGATACACATCATGATACAGAACTGCACTGAATTTCACATCAGCAGAATTTGGTAAAACTGCATACTATAGGGCCATTGCTAGCTAAAGGTAGAACAGGCAGTTGACCTCTGTATTATAAAGGGCCTCCGTAACGTAGTTAATGGCATATATTTAATGTTACATTGGATACTCCTCACCAGGTATAATATTCTGATTGTTTTGCATCTTGTTTTTAAGCCCATAAATAATTTAAATGTACATTTATGCATTTTGCAGACACTTTTATCCAAAGCGTTCAGGCTATACATTTTTTTTTTTTTATAAGTATTATGTGTTCCATGGGAATTGAACCCACAACCTTTTGCACTGCTAAAGCAGTGCTCTACCACTGAGCTACAGGAACAATGTACATTTTCTAATAAATTTATATTGTAATGTTATATATAAAAATCATCAATGCTGGTAGGTTATCGTTCCACAAATTAAACACACTCTCTACATTTAAAAAAAAAAAAAAAAATTAGCAGAGCTCTAAACTAATGCGCTGTCTTCCCTGAATCTCACGCACACATATCAGTAACTCAAACAGATCACGTTGCGCACGTACACACATTCAGCAGCACAAACTTTTTAGCGCTGCCCTGGAATATTATCAATAAAATAGCTTAATCGCTCAAGAGCTACATTATCCTTCTCAACAAGGAGCTAGTAACATAATTGTATCTAAAAGGAATTAAGGCCACAGCTTCACTGTTAACAGAGAAACGCAGCAAAACAGTGGTAATTCATACATGCACAGCCTCTCTCTCTCTCTCTCATAAATGAACACTTGATGAATTACACTTTTCGGAGAATTGAATATCGAAGTGGAGATCGCTAAACTGCAAGTTTACCGGTGTTTTCAGAAAGCAAGAACGTTTATCCACAGTGGAGAGAGCCGTGGTTGCTAGGTTGACAAAGATAAGTTGCTCACTAATGGCACTTTTCCACTGTGTGGTATGACTTGGTTCGACACTGTTTGTGTTTCCACTACAGTTTAGTATCACTTTAGAATGGATGGGATTATTCACATGTAGTTATAGTTGCATCGCCCCATAAAGCTCTTGCTGGTTCCACTCCACTGCTATTAAAGAGAGGAACGTCTATACTTCCGCAGTGGACAAATGAAACATTTTGGTTGTTAAAAAGGTGTGCTCATTCAAAACGGTTGCGTTCGATCCTTCGCTGGCTGCACTGATTTAAATCTAGTGGTTCTGTTGTGTTGCAAATTCAGTGACGCAGGTAATGACAATTATGTCCGGCCAATCCGTCATCAGCAGAGTTTACACATCATGATTTGGTAATGGTAAAAAAAAGTACCAGGTACTGTATCCAGTGGAACCCCCAGGTTACCACTGGATGTCCAGTTGATCTTTCATGCTGTTTAATGCCACTCAGCGGATGTTGCAGTGCATCGATCCAAAAGAAGTGAAATAAAAGGCACCCATCCATAAAAAAAAAGAAAAAAAAAAAGTGCCTGACAGCTCTTGTGTTGAACTGCTTCTATGTATAACAGTGAGTGCAAACTAGAATACATTGATTATTACATTTTAAATATGGAAATTCTTACAACTACACATCGACTTGAGGGTGAGTAATTTATGGGCTAATTTAAATTTTTGGGTGAACTAACCCTTTAAGCGCGGTCCACTGCTGCACACACGGTACAATATTGATACAGGACCAGTGTTGTATCAAACACAGTATTACTTTGGACTGCGTGAAGGGTGCAACCCAAAAATGCTGCTTTATAATAATCAGATGAAAAAAAAAATCCCACAATCATCTGTTATTTCATGATCGATCATCACTGTCACAGCCGAGTACTCGATCACTTTTGCACATCCCTAGCTCAAAATGCCTTGAATATTACTTCATCGAAAACACAATTTACTCCGTAGGTTTACTGGCTAACCATCTGCAATGTAAAAAAATGTAAGAACTTTATGCAACATGCTGGTATTTTTGTTTGTCCAGTTTCTGTACAACAATAATACTCGTCAGCAGACAGAGGCCAGAGACGACTTGCACTGTCCCTGGTGCACGCTCAACTGCCGTAAACTCTACAGCCTGCTGAAACACCTCAAACTCTCCCACAGTAGATTCATCTTTAACTATGTGGTGAGCACAGTAGAACACATTCATAAATCTCTGCCTGTTTAATTTCAGAAGTTGAATAGAATGAGTTTATTAGAATAAAAATTCCTTATATAGTTATACATAGGGCTGGGTGGTATGATGATATGTATCATGGCAATGATATAAAGTGTTTATAGATAGAGATTTTTATGTATCTTGGTATGTAAGTATATCCATATGCAGTATTATAAGTTATTGATGCATTAGAGTGGAGCAAGATGCATGAATGAGAGAATAAAGTGTAAGAAGTGCAGTAAGCTGTGAACAGTTAAGAAAAAGTATGTTATCCTATAACTTATTGTTCTTGAATGCTGTTTTCCAGCCTCATCCTAAAGGTGCTCGGATAGACGTGTCCATAAATGAGTGCTATGATGGCTCATATGTTGGCAATCCGCAAGACATCCATAGCCAGCCTGGCTTTGCCTTTAGCCGCAACGGCCCTGTTAAGAGGACAGCTGTCACCCACATACTTGTTTGTCGGTATGAAACAGGTCTCAGTGTGTTTTGGAAAAAATGCTATTATTGTTGACTACAGGGTAATTTTAGTTTTAAGTTTTATGTTTGAACTCAGCATTAAATATAACTTTCCAATTATTCATTTTGCCATTTTTATTATAAATGATATATCCATACAAAAAATTTGTCTTGAGTTTAAACCTTTTACAGACAATAGTGTGATGTCGTCACTAACAACTATTTAAAATCAGCTCAACGTTTTTTTAAATTGAGCTTTCCCCATTTTTGATATCAAAATATATACAGGGATACGCAAATTGAATAAGATGTAGAAATTAGCAGGGTTATGTGCCGAAGTCTGCAAATTGGGTTTTGCTTAAACCATTACGGCATGGTTTCACAGACTGGGTTTAGACTAATACAGGATTATGCAATAGTTCAAAATGGACACTTAAGTAATTTTTAGAAATGTTCCTTCGAAAAAACATTACTGATGTGCATGTTGAGACAAAACAAAGGCGCTGATATATATTAAGATCAGTCAGTGTGAGCTTCTTTAGGTTGCAACAGCCCATACTTACATTTTAGTCTGGAACTAGGCTTAAGCCTTGTCTGTGAAACCTGGGGTATGAATTTTACTTGATTAAAAAAAAAAAAAAAACACTGCTTAGGAATTTACATGACTTTACTTATTGTTGGCATATTAAGCATAATCAATGTACGATTTTGCATCAGTCACTCAGTGTTCTTTTTACTGACAAAATCATACGTGCTGTATGATAAATGCAGAATTCTCCTGTTTATATATGGTTGAGATGCAAGAAATGTTAATTGATGTTTCTTAATCCTTCACTTTCATTCAGGCCAAAGCGAATCAAGCCAAGTCTGTCTGAGTTTTTAGAGTCAGAGGACGGAGAGCCAGAGCAGCAGCGGACTTATGTGAGCGGACATAATCGTCTGTATTTCCACAGTGACAGCTGCATGCCCCTCCGTCCACAGGAGATGGAGGTGGACAGTGAGGATGAGCGGGATCCAGAGTGGCTCAGAGAAAAGACCACCACGGTTAGTTGACTGGTCAAACAAGTAACGTTTTCAAGTTGATAATTGATATTTGTATTTTAATTGAACAGTTTTCGCTCTTTTATGTATTATGAGTCTTACTGAAACTATTCAGTTCCTGCTTCATGATTAGTATGTTTCATTTTGCTTGAAGCAAATTGAAGAATTCACAGATGTGAATGAAGGAGAAAAGGAAGTAATGAAGTTGTGGAATCTTCATGTTATGAAGAATGGGTAAAAATGCATTCATATAATCTTTCTTTTCCTTATGTTAACTGTATTTTTAGAACCTTGATCATAGACTTACAAAAACATCCAGCATTGGTGCTGTTCTTATCTTGCTAACTGTTCTTTCTCCAGATTCATTTCTGATAATCAGATGAGTCAGGCGAGCATGCTGTTTGTGGAGAACTGCGGGCCATACATTATCCGCAGGAGACTGTGTCGGAACTTCCTGCTTCACCTGGTCAATCTGCATGACTTCAATCTGGTCACAACAGCAACCATTGACCGGGCCATGGCCCGTATGAAGGAGATAGAGGAGTCACTTCCTGAACTAGAGGAGGGGCAGGACTCATCAGATGCCAATTGCAATGGTCACACTGTGTCCTCGAGTGTTTCACTACATGGCAAACGCACCAAAAGTGGAGTGTCAGACTGACAACAGTTGGTTTTACAAGATAAATTATGAACATAATGAACAAGATCTTTTGAACTCAAGTTCTCAATCAACAGTATCTGTGGCTTAGAGCAATTGTTCAATTTCAGATCTGCCAATATACCCATTTATTAACAAGGAGCCCATTTGAGACTTGAGTGAGTTAGCTGCTGGTAATGCAGACTGATGCAAGTGCTATTGACTGAATTGATGCAATTTTTCCAAAGTTTTCAGTGTAGTTTGTTATACTTAAGAACCAGTATCATTCCAGCAGTCATGTTTAGTATAATCTTTAGGTTTTTTTTGTTTTTGTTTTTCTGAAAATCCATTATGCGATGAAGTGAGTTACTGTAGAATTGGGAGTATGGTTAGTTGACATTTTCTGTGTAAGTTTGATGATTTTGTTTAACCACTGTGCTTTCAGTGATTATTTAGCACATGGTAGCACTTGTGTTTCTACTTATGCAGTGGCTGTAGACTCAGAATTGTTGACATGGACACCAAGTTGATAATGAGGTTTCTCAAGTCAGATTTGAAAGCTAAGCAAATTATTATTATTATTATTATTACTACATACTGATACTATTTTTTACCAGTTTTAGATTGGACCAGTCAGTATATATGTTGAAGTCTGTCAGATCCTTGTTTTACATCCTTCCATCTTAGAATGGCATCTCCTCTGTGTATATTTTTTATACCAGTTCTCTTGTTAATTAGCAATAGATATGCACACTCATGAAAGGAGAACTGCCAATGTTTGAGTCGTGGTTTAACTCACCTAATTATGCCAGTTAAAGTGGGGATCCAGAAATGTTTAAAATCCAATGTAGGTGATGTCAAACTTTTGTTAATACTGGGTATGTGGTTATATAATAGTTTGTTGCTATTACAAGGTTCAAATGTTGTATATGCCAAAGTATATCAGATATAGCTTCCTTTCTCCTTCGATTTGTTTCCTCTGCAAAATGCACAATTTTGGTGTACACAAGAAACCTATTTACAAATTAAAGATGTGTAAATGCTTGGTTTAAATGGATTTTAATTAATTGTGCCCAAAATGCTATGGGGTTACATTTTCGAAGTTACGTTTCATGAGTCATTGTGATTTCACATGAATTAAAAATTTTTTTTTAGGAAATAAGTGTTTACAATGCTAGAGAAATGATTTATTTAATAGTAAATACTTTTTTTCTTTCTTTATCTGTGCATTAAACTTGAAATGGGTTTCTTTATAATATAATGGATCAGTGGTTTATGGGCGTAACGAGAAAAGCCACGCCCTCGCAACAATCATATCCAATAAGCGGAGTGGACGTCATACAAAATTGTGTCTAAAAGAACTGGTTTTCAAGATGGAAAATGAGAGAGGCAAATTGGGGGTTGTATAGTTATAAAGTGAATGGTAAGATGATGGAGATAATATCAGAAAGGAGTTGTGATGTTGATGAATTAAACTCAAAAATAACAAATGTATTGTGTGAGGCAGCGGAGGAGGTTATTGGTAAATCTTCTGGAATGAGGAAAAGGAAAATGGTACCTTGGTGGTCAGATGAATGCAAGGAAGCAGTAAAATTCAGAAATAAAGCCTTCAGAAATTTAAAGTCAAACCATTCATATACAAATTTAATAGAATTTAAAAGAGCACAGGCAAAGGTTAAACAAGTTGTAAGAGAGGCAAAAAGGAAATATTGGCGTGAATTTTGTGGTACGATTGAGGCAGAAGTTAAAGTGGGGGATGTTTGGAGCATGATTAAGAAAATGGGAGGAATGAGAAGGGAATTCTCTATACCTGTGATTAAAAATAATGAGGTTGAGGCAGTGACTAATCAGGAGAAAGCTGAGATGCTTGCTAAAGGGTTTGTCAAGGTTCATAGCTCAAAAAACTTAACAGATGGAGAAGTATCATGGAAGGTTAAAGTAATGGAGGAAAATAAAGGATTACTAGGGAAAAAGGTAGATAGTGAGATCGTACTTGATAAGGAGTTTACTTTATTTGAGCTTAAGAGAGCATTAAATGGGGTCAAGAATACTTCACCAGGGAAGGATGGTATATGCTACAAAATGATTAAGGAGATAGATGATGTAGCCAAATGTGTAATTCTAAAACTTTATAACAAGATCTGGGAGCAAGGTAAATTACCTTTGTGTTGGAAACACTCTGTAGTGGTTCCTATTGGGAAACTGGGAAAGAACAGAACTGAAGTTAAAAGCTATAGACCAATTTCATTGACGTCGAATTTATGTAAACTAATGGAAAGAATGGTGGTTAGGAGGTTAATGTATGAGGTTGAAAAGAAAGATCTCTCTAAACATCAGAGCAGGTTCCGCAGTGGTCGAACAACAATGGACCCTGTAGTTTGTTTGGAGAATCTGATAAGGAAAGCACAAAATAATAAAGAAGTAGTTCTGGCTACTTTGTTTGATATAGAAAAAGCATATGATATGCTATGGAAGGAGGGATTATTGATCAAGATGAATAGGATGAACATAGGTGGGAAGATGTTCAATTGGATTAGGGACTTTTTTAAAAGACAGAACAATTGAAGTCAGAGTTGGGGTTAATGTTTCCAAGACATATTCTATAGAAAATGGGACACCTCAGGGCAGTGTGCGCAGTCCAGTGTTTTTCAACCTAATGATTAATGACATATTTGAGTCAATAGAAGATATGAGAATAAACAGAGCATTATATGCTGATGATGGAGCTTTGTGGGTAAGAGGGCGTAATATAGAAAACATTACAGCTAAGATGCAACTAGCTATTAACAAGGTTGAAAAATGGGCATTTGAATGGGGTTTTCATTTATCAGTGGAGAAGACACAAGTTATCTGTTTTTCAAAGAAAAGAAATCACCCTACTGTAGAACTAAAGCTATATGGACAACAATTAAAGCAAGTTAATACTATTAGGTACCTTGGAGTGTGGCTTGATGTAAAATTAACATTTAAGGAACATATCCAAAATATGTTGGAAAAATGCAAAAAGGGAAATAATGTATTGAAATGTTTAACAGGGTACAAATGGGGAGCTTCAGGAACATCCCTTAAAAGAATTTATATTGCTTTGATTAGATCAGTATTTGATTATGGATGTATTGTGTACCAATCTGCATCAAAGACACAAATCAAAGAACTGGACAGAATGCAGGCTAAAAGTCTAAGAGTATGTAGTGGGGCGTTTAGAACATCTCCTGTACCAGCGCTACAAGTAGAGACAGAAGAAATGCCATTAAACCTCCAGCGCCTGAAATTGTGTATGGCTTATTGGATCAATTTAAAAGGACATAATGCATCACACCCTACTAAGGAAGTCCTAAGTGAGTGTTGGGAATATGGGAGATCGCAGATATGTAGCTTTGGGTGGGATGCCAACAGATTAGCAAATCAGTTAAAGATAGAGGATATACATTGTAGCAAGACCTTGCCTCTGGCAATAACCCCACCTTGGTTGTTTTGTTCTCCCAGGGTAATCATAGAAACAAAAGATATGGTAGGGCAGTATATTGAGAATATGTGTTACAATACTGCAAAAATATATACAGACGCATCAAAGGATTCTGAGGGTAAGACTGGAATTGGGGTGCATATTCCTGAATCAGAGATATATATCAAAAAGCGAACTACTGATCATTTATCTATCTATACTGCGGAGATGGTAGCCATTATCATTGCATTGCAATGGCTAGAAGAGGCTAGGCTCCTTAAAGCTGTTATCTGCTCTGATTCTATGTCATCATTAACATCTATTCAGAATGGTGAATCAGGGTGTAGACAGGACCTCCTGAATGAAATCAATCAAATCATGTTTACAATTAATCAACAGGAAACAATAGTGCAGTTTGTATGGGTCCCCACACAAAAAGGTTTAGAAGGGAATGAACAAGCTGACAAACTTGCAAAAGAGGCAACAAAAGAAGAGGAAATTCAAATAAATGTTCCACTTAGTAAGTCAGAGATAAAGGTAATAATCAAACAAAAAATGAATGCAATGGGGCAGTCTGAGTGGGAGAGGAGGGGTAGACATTTATATAAATTACAACAAGAAATATCAAGGAAAAGGACCAGTTACACAAATAGACAGGAGGAGGTTTGGTTTAACAGATTACGAATAGGACACACTGGTTTAAATAGCAATTTATTTATCATAAAGAAACATCCATCTGGGAATTGTGAGGTTTGTGGAGAGAGAGAAGATGTGGAGCATGTCCTTTTAAGATGTAGAAGGTTTAATAGGGAAAGAGAAATACTGAAAAGGGCAGTTAATACAGCTAAGAAAGCATTCTCCTTGGAAACATTATTGGCAGAGCCCAGGTCAGGAAGCATAAATAGCTCTATAGTAGCATTCATCAAAGATACACAGTTAGCATGTAGGATTTAGAATTTTTTTATTTTATTTTTTGCTTTATTCAGTTTCTTTAAAAACCCAAAATGAACTGCACCTCAGTCCAGCAGATGGCGGTAATACACTTTGTTTGTAAACTGCCATAAAACTCAACAGAAGAAGAAGAAGAAGGACGTCATACGTGAGAATGAATCTGATTGATGCAACTCGCGAGCAAGCGCCCTTGTGCTAGGCGCGAGATTTTAAACAGTTATACTACTACAAATATTTAGGTCCAGTGAATTAAAAAGTGCTATAAGGCACAAAACGTGTTCTCTATTCTTAGGTAATATAGAGTTATGACTTTGTCAAAAGCCAGAAAATGCAACCGGGAACAACGATATTTCAAGATAGCACTGCTGACTGCTATTTGCTGCAGTGCTTATTTTAGAAATGGATCATTATATCGATGGCAAAATGGAGACACGATTCTTTCTATCTGAGCACACTAGAATCAAGAACTCTTCCGGAAGTGTCTCCGACAGAAGGACCTTTTATTCGGAGAACCTACTAACGTTAGAGACGGACAGCAGAATCAAAACGCAGGTACATCCAAAACACAACAGGCTAAAACGAGCGAAAACACAAACAAGACCGGAGGATTTCACTGGCTACGGAAACACTCCCACTCATGTAACTAAGGCCACCGAGTCCTGGTCAATTTGTGATGATGTTCTAAATAACCGTAAAGGAAAATTATTTACAGATGCTCCTAACGTTGCTGGCAATGAAGACAATTCAGCTCTTCCTCCTGCATCATTAGATCTTCTCACAGAAAGCGTAAGAAAAGAAGGACACCATTCTCAAACGCTGCAAAAAGTTTCTCAAATGCAAAACGAGGGATATATGAAATGCAGTAAACTGACATTAAAGATGATGAGCAGCAATATGAGTTTGCAGTTCGTCCCCATTCCTGCAGGGAGAGAACATGGCTCAAGTGACAAAAGCTTAAAAGACATTGATTGTTTTAGAGCTGATAAAGAGGGGTTGCCCAGCTGTTTACGAATAAACACCAGTGACAAGGACCTACTGGATCTGCCAGAGGTGAAAATTAACATTGGACAAATACAGAGCACTAAACATGGTACTGGTCAAGCCCTGACTCTCATCCCTCATCCGGCTACTGAGCGCATCTGTGGCAGCCCCCTCAGAGAAATGGTGGGTTTGCTTAAATCTGCTTTGCTAATATAAGAGACAAGAATCAACTACTGTATATGTTCATCATTTTCAATGTAGCTGTTTTAGCAATGTAGTTTTTATTATTGTCAGAAAAAGTTTTACATTTGGAAATAGTTTTAAAACGAAAGTTTAACGTGACTTAAATGACTTTCAGTAAATGTCAGTTACCCATATTAATCAGACAGATGACATTATTTTGTGTTTGGTCAGCAGTTCTCAAACAGGGCTTCGAACTTCCAATGGGCTGCAGGATTACTTTACATTTAAATCTTACATTTAAATTATTCATGTATGAATATGCTAAAAAAATAACTCTTAATGAAATGTAAAAGGAAATCAAATCATATTTCTTTGTTTTTCCCTTAATACCCATTGTTTTGTTGAGGAACAACTTATTAAATACCGAGATTAATTGTGGTTAATTCATTTAATATATTACATTTCAGTATTGTGTTGGACAACTGCAACTTTGGGTCAAAATTGTCGAGGACCACTGGGTTAGGTGGCAAGGCTCACTTTCTTGGCATTTGTATCAAAATAATTAAACAGTGTATGTAAAACATACATATGATACATTTATATCATTATTTTATGGCGTGCAGTAGAATAATTTGATTGCTCAAGTTTTTGTCTTTTTTTCCCCTCAGAAATCTGGATGGAGAAATGAATTTGGCAATGAAATGAGCAGTGAGTTGCTGGAAGAGATTCAGATACTCAATTTGCAGTTTCCTGTCCACAGGTTCTTCACTCTTCTCCTGAGGAAGAGAACTGCACCTAAGGAGGATATTTCTGCTTTTGGTAGGAAAATAAAAATATATTTTAAGAACAAACAACTGTTCTCAGCTTAACCTCTAAATATTTAAAAGAGGAGGTAACAGACGTAGGTCTTTATATTGTACTTACCCTGGGTATGAAAAATCCAAGCCAATAAAATGTGACCAAACGATGCAAAAAAAATCTTATTGAAATAGCTGATTGTTATTGAGGGTTAATCAGAATTACTTAAATAATGACCAGAGGATTAAAATTTTTCTTAGTAAGATTTGGAGTACATACAAAAGGGTGTGCATACTGGTACAATATTACACTAATGGTATAAAAAGATCTGACATGATTTTACTATAATATACTTAATATATTTTGTGAAAGTATATTTTTCCCCCCATGTTGGACTTCTTAGTCTGCCATTTATTTTCAGAAGCAGATGAAACTGATGATTCCAAGCATCCTTCAGCTTCTGACCAGAAAAAGAGAAAACAAGAGTTGGAGGAACAGACCTGTGGCAGGACATACAAACGTCACAGGACAAATAAAGACTCAGTTTCTGCCGATAAGTTGCACTTTGAACAATTTTCAGATGGTTTGGTCCCCTCTCATGCAAAGTACAGAAACAGACTGAGCCGAACAAAACGGAGGCAACAACCACCTAGATTCTGTGCTGTAGTCACTGAACCAGTGCAGAATGAATCTGCTCCTCAGGACCCATGGCCTAGTCAACTACGAAGAGAGGATCTTCTCTGGACAGACAAATATCAGCCTCAACAGTCTAGTGAAGTCATTGGCAACTCCGCATCAGTAGGGCAACTACACAGGTGAAAGGTGTCGCTGCTTTAATGCCCGATGGTTGTTGTATAGCCTGATAATTGATGGAATAATGAACCCATAAACGTGTTTATTCTAGACCTGCAAGTTCTTAATCCTGGTCCTCGCGACCTCTGCATATTTTGAATGTCTCTTTTGTTTAACACACCTGATTTAGAAGAGAGCTCCATGAATGAACTGTGTTCCAGTTGACATGTTCCCTACGTAGTGTTCACTGTTCTCTACTTTCTGCACACAGGAATTCGGCTGAAGTTTACTTCACTTAAAAACAGATTTGCACTACACCATGGTTTGCAGCGTCTCCACACAGACAAAACTTATTCCAGAAGTATGAAGGGTTATTTAACCGTAATCATGATATTTGCATAGAAGTCACATCCTGCACATTGTATACACTTTGAATGGAACATATACAATTCTTTTGAACTGGAATCATGGAAGAATATCCTGTGATGTCCACTTCGCAGGGCACTTACAGTTGAATGAAACAAACCCCTGAAGCGGTAAGAGAAACATAGATAAAGTGCAGAGTGGGGGTTCACGAGGACCAGGATTAAGAACTGCTGTTCTAGACCTTTTAAACCCACTATTGGCCTCAGAAATTCTGGATTTTTTTTTATAGAATATACAAAATTATATTAAATCGCTATATAAATAAAAATGACTAGTTACTCATTTAATACGAACACACACACACACACACACACACACAAAAATAATGTTTGTAGACAATAAGGGCCTTAAAGTCAAAGCTTGAGAACCACTGTTCTAGAAAAACTTTCTAAAATTGTCACTTAAAATAAAAATAATAATGTTAAGCATTTTACAAATAATGATAACAATGGCCAATTATTAATATACTAGACAATATTGGCATAGAGAAGTGTCTTTCATTTTGTTAATTTCTCCAATGGCAGCTGGTTGAAAGAATGGAAAATAAGAGCAGACAAAGAGGAGAGGAGAAGAAGACAAGAAGAAAGGAGGATGAAGATAGAAAATAGTCATGGTAATGAAATTGTCCATATTGAACACATGCAGTTATTGAAATAACAGTATATGATATTACATGCAATATGTCAATAAATTTTTTTCTTCTTTAATTTCTAAAACTAATAAATGTGTACAAATCTCTTTACCTGTAGAGTCATGGGACTGTGGTGATTTTGAAGGTGATACTGTATCCATAGGCCATGAACAGGAGCTGTGTAACACAGTGCTCATGATTGGTCCATCAGGAGTGGGCAAAACGGCTGCTGTGTATGCCTGTGCACAAGAGTTGGGATTCAAGGTCTCAGTCCAATGTTCTCTTTATATCGATGCTATTACAAATATTACACCAAGTAAAGTTCTGACTGTCTGTTAAACCAGCCTTAATTTTATTTTCCTCTATTTTTTGGTCTCCTAGGTGTTTGAGGTGAATAGCTCAGTTCTGCGCTGTGGGCGTCTCATACTCTCCCAGCTGACAGAAGCAACTCAGTCTCATCAGGTGGACATTCAGAAAATGAAAACCCTCAAATCTGAAATCATTAATCTAAGCAAAATTAAATCTGATCCACCTTGTGAGTGAACTTCTTAGATTATATATATTCTTGTTTAATTAGTTAACACTTTTTTTGCACAAAATGTATAAATGGAGTCTCATAGATTCTCATATACATTAAACATCAGTAAAAATATCATTTATTTTGTGTATTGAATCTAAATAATTTTGAAAACATTTACTATATCTTCTTTTTTCCACAGGCAAGAAAGGCAATATGAATCATCATCTAAGGAAAACTAGTTCTAGTTCTCGTTCTCCTAGCATTTGCCGTCTAGGCACTAAACCACAGCCAGTAAAACTAACTCGCTTTTTCAAGTTGAGTAGCAAAAAGTCTGTAGGTAAAACCTCTGATGGTCCTGAACGTTATATACATGGTAAGTGTACTATATAGTGGAGCATATAGTGGATAGTATAAATAAACAATTGTGATTTATTATTTTGATTTATTCATCACAAATGTAATTACAACAGCTGGCAAACTGAAACCAGATGGACTTCAGAAATCAATGTCTGGTTTTAAGGACAAAAGACAAGGTGATCAAGAATCAACATGTCCTACTTCACTTGGACAGAGCCGAACAGTCCCCATGTCACTTATACTATTTGAGGAGGTAAGAATGATAATGGGGAAGCTGAAATGGATTACATAACACTTCATGATTTGTATATTTGCTGTGTTAAATGATTATAAAGCATCAGACTTAATGAATAAATAGTCTATTAGTATAAATAACTGGTTTTGCTGATTTAAACTCCTTTTTACTTGTTGACACAAGTTTTTAATGTGCTGCCAGTGTTAAAAGGAAGGTTTACCCAAAAAGGAAAATTGTCATTAATTATTCAAACTCATGTCGTTCGAAACCCCGAAACACCTCCGTTCATCTTTGGAACACAGATTAAGATATTTTTGATGGAATCTGGGGGCTTATGGGTTGTCCCATAGACAACAAGGATACCACCATGATCAAGGTCCAGAAACATAGCAAGGACATAAGTAAAGTAATCCATGTGACAACCGCAATTTTACGAAGCTATGAGAACACCGTTTCTGCGCAAAAGAAAAAGAAACAAAACAACTTTATTGAAAAATTCATCTCCACGTCACCCTAGCCCCATTTTGCTGACTATCCCCTGAAGATGTGCACACAAAAAGTATTCTTATAGATTCGTAAAATTATAGTTGAACACCTGATGTCACATGGATTACATTAACGATGTCCTTGCTATGTTTCTGGACCTTGATGATCAAGGTCCAGAAACATAGCAAGGACATCGGTAATGTAGTATCCATGGGAGGGTGCTGTCTATGAGAGGGTCAGAGGGCTCTCAGGATGCATCAAAATATCTTAATTTGTGTCCCGAAGATGAACGAAGGTCTTACAGGTTTAGAACGACATGAGGGTAAGTAATTAATGACAGAATTTTCATTTTTGGGCAACTAACCCTTTAAATGTGTCCCCCAGGTTGATGTCATTTTCCCTGAAGATGTTGGATTTCTTGCAGCTATTAAGACTTTCATGAGCACAACCAAAAGACCAATAATCCTGACAACCAATGGTGAGCAATGCTTTACTGCATAAAATGCACTCAAGCATTTATTTGTTTGTTAAAATGTTTCTTGTTCGTAGACCCATCATTTAGCGGAAGACTTAAGGGGCATTTTGATGAAATCCATTTCCAAACTCCTTCACTGGTGAGAAAAACCAATATTTGAAAGCAGATATTATTGTACGCCAAATACATCGAAAACTACTGTTCACCTTTTAATGCCACAGTTGGTGTGCATTTGTTAAAATTAGCTGTAATCTGACAGCATTGTTGTTATTTCAAATAATTGCATATTTATTTGAAGTTATAATATTATGTATCATTTTAAACTTAGGAGACCATCAGGAGCTATCTGCAGTGTTTGTGTGTGGTGGAGAACACGAGGACCGATCCAGAGGACGTGGCCTTTTTGCTGTGTCAGAATAAAGGGGATATCAGACAGAGTATTCTCCAGCTTCAGCTCTGGGCCTGTAGCGGTGGAGGGAGCACAGAACTGCAAATTCTCAAGAACATTCTCAAAGTGAGTCAGACTAATATTTATTTACTACTTTAAATTTTCTTCACATGAAATTATAGAGATGCAAACAGTTGTCAGTCTCCAGAAGTTTTTGTTTTGCATGATCATGTGTTAGATCAATGTTGCGTGTTGCTGCTCTCTTAAATCTTAATAGCAATATAGAATATTAGATTACAACATCTTGCCCATATGTTTTTTTTTTATTTGCTAGTATAGTAACACTGCACTGTGGAAGTGTATCCAACTGACAAGTTTATGATACACCTGAAAGGCCCAGTCCCAATTCTCTTTTATACCCCTTGTCCCTTGAAACAGAGTGTCAAGGGGTGGGGAAGAAAATATTCCCCTAAGGATTGGGACACCACTACTATGCCATCACACGTCATTCGTCATTTAGCTCTTACAATAAACACATATGCTGGTGTGCATTAGAGCCTTTAATTATTGTTCTGTATTAATGAGCTGTTTACTGACACACATACATATCAGAAATCGTGTAGCTCACACATCCAGGAGAAAATAAACTTGTCGACCAACGCTGTGCCACGACTTTTATTAAATACAGTTTAAATACTGAATCGCTACCTTATATTTTCCAGCGACAAGAGGATACAATCGCAACTTCCATTTCTCTGTCTTTCTCTCTCGAATAAGCAATATTTGAGAAAATGGTTAAGCGATTTCTAATTATTGGGTGGATTAGCCCCCATCAATGTCTACGGCATTTATCGCCCTGATCAGACATACGCTGTGGCACTATCATGCAGTCTGTAATGATATGACGTAAGCAAATATTAGCGATTTTTTTTGCAAACATTTCTTTGAGTAACATGGACGTTAATATGAACTCACAATTGAATGGAACATAAAACAAATGATTACTTTTCTTTAAAATCTTTATTTATGCCAAAAAAAGCTTACATTATGTGTCTTTTTGTTCACCATAGCAGCCATGTTGCCGAGATAATTCATACCCCTTCGTTTGAAGTGTGGTCCCGAAACTTTTTTTTTTGAAGGGCTATCTGGCCCTTCTCCTTACCCCTACCCCTCCAACCAAAAGATAATCTTCACACGTTCACGGGGTAGGGGTGTCTTGATTATCTTTTGGTTGGAGGGGTAGGGATAAGGAGAAGGGCCAGATAGCCCTTCAAAAAAAAAAAAATTCGGAAAGTTTTTGGAAAGGGGAAGAGCGAAGGGGTAGGGGTAGAATTGGGATTGGGCCAAAGTCTTGGTGTATTATTATGGCATTATCAGTTTAAAATATTTACCCACAAATTTAACTGTCGTTGGTCACTTCACATGTCATCTATCTCAGATCTGTGATTTTCTTTCACAAATTTCTTTTGAAATATAATCCATCTCTATAATGTCACACTGTAGTGTTACATCTCACATGAGCTTCACGACACTGTTACGTTTACATCAAGCGGACTTTACCCTCTAAATAAAGCATATAGACCAATTGGCTGGAAGCCATGGTTTATAGTTAAAAAATATATATATTTACACACACCTACTGCTTTGCTTCAGAAGTTTTGAAGCATCAATATTTATTGTATTATTTTTCTGTTTATTTGATGAAAGAAATTCATATGTGGGACGATATGAGGGTGAGTAATTTTTTGGGTGAACTATACCCCTTTAAGTGGGTGGATCTTTACATTAATAAGCATAAAGGTGGACAACACTTTGCTGATAGTGTCACAAAGCTAGTAAACCACTTGCACTGATTCATAAGCTGAAATCGATGCATGCTATCTGTTTTAAATTACCCAGTGTGAATCCTGGACTGAGTTGGAAAACAGCAGGTATCTGGAGATCCTGGAAGAGAAAATGGGAGCAGGTCTATTGTACTCTAACATCGAAAGTCTCTTTTCTCCACACTTCTATTTTCAATCTTCTTATCAGAAACAGTCAATAAATCACAAGACGAAAGAAGAAAAGGCAATCAAAGACTTGTTAAAGACCTCCACAAATGTACGTGAGGTTAGACCAGACAGGCTCTCTAAATGCAGAAGAAAAAAACATTTGTCATCTTGTGAACCAAAAACTTTTTCTAACCCACATCTCAAACTTTTCTCTTCGGATGCATCTGATAAGTCCTCAGCCCCTTCAAAACAAACAAAACATTTGGCTTCCAAATCAGATGTCCATGGACAAGATGAATCATTTGTTCTGGTTTTTCAGCACATGGTGTGCATTGCAAAGTTTTTTGAAAACATGTCTTTTTTGGATGCTTATTTACAAAGACCATCTGTCAGAGGAACTGGACTTTGTAAGTCGGAACCTCATAGTTGGATGGGCGCCTCATTGAAGGATGGCTTATTGGACTTACCAAGAGAGGAGCAGATCGGACAAAGTTATGAGAATTCATCACAGATATTGGGCATTGTGGAAGGTCTGGGTTTCCATCAGTGTCGGACTGAACTCTCTGGGATCTGGATGGAAGCTGCTAAACTAAGGAAGGAGTTGTCTTCAGAGAAATGGGAACAAATGATTTATGCCCCGTCTCTGCCATCTGACAACAAAAAACTCAGATTGTGTCAATGCAAATTCTGTGAACCTAGGTGTGTATTTTAAATTAAAATATTAACGAAGCTTTAACTTCATCATTGTGTATATTATGTATACTCATTTTTTGTTGTGTCTGATTCCGACTTTTTACAGTGGTGTCCAGAAGCGCAATGAGATAGTATCCAATCTGATCTCCAGCAAAAAGTTCTATTGTCATAGTAATAAACATGTTCTTTCCATGGACTACCTGCCCACTATGCGTTCAATCTGCAGAGCTGAGAAAGCTAAAGAACAGTGCTCTTTAAGGTATTTTGAAAGGAAAGTTCTAGTGCTTAATATAAAATGTATATACAGTAATTCTTTAATTTGATATTTGTTCAATTTATGTGATTTAAAAAATATTTTTATTTGTCTCTCACATTCAGACATTCACACTACCTCTCAAGCCTTCATCTGCCCAGAAGCTTGCTGGAATTCATGGCCTTGGATTTCCCCTGATTTGTGATTGACATACTGCTTTAGAAAATCCTCCATAACTTCTAAACTGTTTACTGTATTGTGACATGAGTGTGACTTGTGTTTATAGATTGTAGAGTCACAGAAATATTTGTATGCTAGATCATTTATTTTTGGAAAATAAAGAGATATATTTTTCTCATTAGCAGTGGAAAGTACCCGAAATGCACTTAAATGACATTCTCATTAAGCAAATTAAATTCACTTTCAATTCCACATATTCAATTATTTTTAACCAACTGTCAGTTCTCCTTAACAGGATAGTTCACTTATGTGATGCTTGTACAGAACATAAACTATGCTTATGTAGAACTTGGAGAATATAAAAATGTTTCACTGTAACCTACACAAATAATATTTACCCCTATGATAATAGATGTTCACATTATTTTGTCCCGACGTACCCCTAACAGTACATATTTTGGATGTTTCCTGCATATGGCACAACCATTTCAGGTCTTGAAGTTCCTACTAACAAGCTAATGCATTGAATCAAGAGTGTTTTATTAGGGAGATATACAAATGTGCAGAGTTGGGGGGGATCCACTGTAATTGGTTGGTAGAGAAGTGCAGCAAGGACCAAGAGTTAAATATTGCATGAAGTTACAAAAGTAGGTTCAGGAGGAGCATAATAATTCAGTCCCGGACGGCAATCATCATTACTAGCCTATATTAGCAGCACTCACTTTGCCTTCCCAGCGTATTCTTCCGGCATCCCTCCACCTCCCCATCTCCTCCTCTATTTTTGTTATTCTCTCTCTAGGTAGTACTGCAATGTTGGGATTTGAGCTTGGAGCTCAAGCCAAGCTTCCAATGAGGACAACAAGCCAAGTTTGTTTACCACTAACCATCAGGTCTGGATGGGGAGGCAAACTCATGAAATAAAATTTAGAGTGGCAGGATAGTTCCCCCAAAAGAAAGTTGTCTTCATTTTCTCACCCTTAAGTCATTAAGGGTTTCTTCAAGATAATATTTAACAAAGAACGGAGCTCATACAGAAACAATTTGAGGGTGAGTAAATGACGACAGAATTTTCATTTTGGGGTCAACTATCCCTCTTTAACATTGCTATAATATAGTGTTACTGTAGAATTTATTTAGCATGCATTTTTAAAGTTTCTCCTCAACACTGACTAGGTTCTAGTTTAACACCGAGAAATAGAAAAATCAAATCCTGTGTCAGGTACAAGCAACAAATTAATTTTAATATATATAGTCTTTGTTTCAGAGAAAGCATTGAACAAAACTTTACTCAGTGAAAGGGAGAACGAGCTCCAATGCCCAACAAATGAGAAAAAGCCAATCAGTAATGATTCACTCCCGCAGGAGTTCAAAAAACGCAACAGCTTGCAGGAGAGCATCACATAGCTCTTCCCCTCTGTTCCTACTACTCATCTGAAAGGAGTTTCTGTGCTTTAACACCAAATCATGAGGAAAAAGAACACGTGGATCTTGTTTTATCACAGACTCCGTCATCATCTTCCTCACTGTCTCCGCTCCACTTGTCCGACAATCTCCCACAATTAAGTTGAAATGGCGGCCAACAGCTGTGCGCATCATGTTAAGGACTTTTGGGGGGCTTCCTGGTTCCCTCACTGGAGTGAGTAAAGCAAATAGCATGGCCTCTACTGTTCGGAGATGGACCAAGACTGGATAAAGGGACGTATTCTGGGGAGAGATGCCTGGCTTCTCCACCAAAAAAAAGTCAGCAGGAGGAAAGCTTGAAATCACCGTGGAGATCTAGGGTTGACAAAGAATATACATCTTAAGTATGATCACTTGTTATTCCAGTGCAAATTCACTATCAAATAAGATGCTCTAGTCTATACAGAAGGTTTTCAAAATATCTTATATTGTGTTCAGCTGAATAAAGAAATATATACAGATCTTATTGTGAACAATTCATCTATCTATGGGTTTCATTTTTATAGTTTTGACCTAATCATTTTTAATCAAAATGTCATAATTGGATATTCAATGAAACTTGCCTAAATCATTTTATGATTTGATTTGCCCCTTATTGCTATCGACTGCAAGCTTGCATTCAGATCTGCCTCAATCCATTCAACAACCAATGCACAGAACTGCCCCTACAGCTTTTTATTTTCAATAATAACTTTGACTCAGATCTGTCACAGTAATAAAGTAAAGGATCTTTCTTCAAACTACAAGGGTTGCTGGTTTGCTTTCTTAAAAGAAATTGCAAATATGGTATTGTGAATATAAAATGCTTAATTGATTAACTCACATCTTCCAAATAATCGGATGCCATGTACATTCCTTTCATAAAACTTTTGCACTCTGCTTGCTGCCAGTCTAAGACAGTCCTTGCACGATCCATGTGTGTCCATGCAATTTTATTAGTACCACAAACAATGGACACTATGGAGCTTGCATCCTGCAAAAAAAAATCAAAAATAAAACAAAGCACAGAACAAAAACTCAAAGCTATTAAATGTAGTGGTTTAAACAGATTTGCCTCACCTCCAACAGAGCTCGGTCAACTTCAGGTCTTATAAATTTAGCCAGATGGACTTTTCCCTTTTTCCTCTCTTTCTTGTCTGCTGGGTTAAGGATAGAGTTAAAGACTATGACAGCACTCTTGTGTTTCAGTAAGGGTACATTCATGACACTCTCTAGACTGTTGAATGGTCCATGTGCGGTTCTGTGTTTGACAATGTTAACAGCTTTCCGTCCTCGTAGCAATTTGACCTGTTCCAGTTCTGACTCTGTGGCTGTATTGAGGCGCTGGAGGATGACAGCACGCTGCTCTGCGGTATAACACGAGTCCAAGGGTTTGTCCTTTTCTTGGCATAATTCAGAGGAAACAGGTGCATTCAAGGAGTCAAGTCCACAGATCATGGTTCTGTTCCTTCTGCAGCAGGTGCAGTGCAAAAATCTGAGCTCATATTTAGGCAAGGAACTCGGGGGGCGACAGAACAGACTGTAATGTCCTGTAATGATGATTTAGTTAGAAAATAATCAAACAAACATGCATGCACATTATAAGTCAAACCAAAATCAAATTTCAGCTATAAGGCAGCTCCACAGAATACAAGTGTCATTATTCAGCTCAGTTAGATATTAGACTTTTAAGTCCCAGCTAAGAAACATTATTCAACAAAAACATAATAAATAAATAAATACACAGATTTAATAAAAATTATTTCTTAATATTGACACTGCAAGGGCTAGTTCTAATTGAATTTCATACCTTAAATCTTTACAACAAATTAATATTTTGTATTACCTTTGAGGAAGATGGAGGTCAGGAGGCGTTTTGCGATCCACATGTTTGATCGCCACAGCTCTGTGTTTTCCTTGCATATGACAGTGCCCCATGCATTGCCCTCAGAAGTCCGATGTAAAGGGCTGGCTCGCGTGGAAACAAGGCTTGTGTGACTTTGGTTCCTTCTTCTTCTTGTTTTTTAACGGCGACTGCCACCAACGTAAAATAGGTGCATTACCGCCACCTTCTGCTCCGGATTGTGGAACAGAGTTCTAAATTGTATAACAACCCCGTCTCTCTTATAAGATCAAAGAATATTTTGCTACTTATTTCACTTGCCCATTTTATTAAAACCTTAAAATTAATATCCTGAATTCCATTTTTCCTTGTTTCTACTATAATTTTTCCTCTTACCCATTCATACTTACTACATTCAAGTAATACATGAGGTATTGTTTCTTCAACATGACATTGTTCACATAACGCATTTACATATTTTCATTTTATTTTAAGACTGCTATTTAAGTTTGAATGCCCTAATAATATCCTGTTAAAGATAACCTCTTCTTTTCTTGACTTACCTACACATCTTATATTATGACTTACTTTGTTTATTAAATTAAAAAAGCAGCCCCAGTTATTTGACTTTCTGGATCTTTTTATCCATCTGTATATACACTTGTTAATGCCGAGGGTATTGAATTCTGGTGTATATTGTAAAAGCGGATGACAATTCAGCTTCTCTTTCAGTTTTTTTAACCTCCAACAAATATAAATCTACTTGAGGTGTTACATAAACCAATGGTTCATATTCTTGAGTAACAACTGTTGGACTCATCTTGATGTTATTTACTTGCATTTCCTCTGCAGATATTTTAATACTTCTTCACCCTTTCTAATGATTTCTCATACATCTTCAAACTTGCTTCTGGAAGAACCCTCTTCCTAGAGAAAATTACTGTTTTACTTTTCTCCACTGAGAATTTAAATCCCCATTCATATCCCTCCTATTTATATATATAAAATATTCCTTCCCTCTTTCCATCTATCTATATCTGGTTCTACTTTATTAAATACATAATTTATCATTATGGAAAACAATAGTGAACTTATGTATTTGGCACTTCATTCCCTATTTGCACCTGGATGCTTCTGTTCCCCAAAAAATATTTCATCAAATTGTAAATTCTTCCACCTATATTCATCATTTTTAATTTGATCAAAAATCCCTCTCTCCACATCATATCATAAGCCTTCTCGAAATCCAAAATTATTGCTATTACGGACTCTTTATTTATCTGCGCTTTCCTAATTAAATTTTTTAAACATACGATAGAATCCATTGTTCCTATTCCTTTTCTAAAACCACTTTTTTTTCCCAAATAATATGTGAACATTTCCGTTATCATCCTTTCCATTATTTGTACAGAAGTCCGATGTAAGAGCTATCGGTCTATAATTAGAGGGTATTGATGGATCTTTTCCTGGCTTTCTTATAGGTACTATAACTGCTTCTTTCCAAACGTTCGGAAGTCTTCCTTCCTCCCGTACTCTATTATATAATTCTAACATTTTTCTTAAAGGGGGGGTGAAGGGTGAGTTTTTTACACTGTTAAAGAGTTGGATTCCCATGCTAAACATGGACAAAGTTTAAAAAATTAAGTTGTACGTTTGAAGGAGTATTTCTGTTCCAAAAATACTCCTTCCGGTTTGTCACAAGTTTCAGAAAGTTTTTTTCGAGTATGGCTCTTTGTGACGTAAGATGGAGTGGAATTTCCTTATATGGGTCCTAGGGCACGTCTGCCGGAAGAGCGCGCGCTCCCGTATAGCAAAGCACTGAGAGCAGAGGCATTCACTGATCAGAGCGAGAGCGTCGCGAAATGTCACAAAAGAAGTGTATTTTTGGTTGGCAGGGCAAGACAAGCCTGCGCAGATTACCAAAAAAAAAAAAAAAACAGCATTAAGGGACCAGTGGATAGAGTTTATTTTTACAGAGCATCAACGGAGTGGTGCAAGTGTTTGTGTTTGTTCCCTGCATTTCGAAGATGCTTGTTTTACAAACAAGGCCCAGTTTGACGATGGATTTGCGTATTGTTTTTCGTGTTTTCCTCCCATCGTGTATCTCCGCAATTATGACATTGGTAACAGAGAATTGTTGGCCGTCAAATTATCTTTAGAGGAGTGGCGTCACTGGTTGGAAGGCTCAGGGGTACATTTCATTGTTTGGACCGATCATAAGAATTTAGAGTACATTAGAACTGCCAAAAGACTCAATTCCAGGCAGGCTCGGTGGGCATTTTTTTTATCGTACCGCCCGGGTTCCAAAAATGTCAAACCTGACTCTTTATCACGTCTTTTTGATCCCTCCGCCCGCCAGGTGACTCCCGAGTGTATTTTACCTGAGAAAGTTGTTGTAGATCACATCTTTCGGCTTCATGGCCTCCCGGTAGACGTGGTTTCTGAAAGGGGATCTCAATTTATATACAAATTTTGGAAAGAATTTTGTAAGCTGCTAGGAGCGTCGGTTAGCCTGTCTTTGGGTTATCATCCCCAGAGTGACGGGCAATCTGAGCAAGCCAACTAAGATTTAGAGAGGACGTTGCGATGTTTGGTCTCCAAGAATCCTTCTTCCTGGAGCCAACAACTCTCTATGGTGGAGTACGCTCAAAATTCATTACCAGGGTTAGCCACGGGCCTCTCTCCATTTCAGTGCAGCTTAGGTTACCAGCCACCAGTTTTTCCTAGTCTGGAATCTGAAGTCGCGGTCCCCTGCGCTCACGCGTTTGTCCAGAGGTGCCACCGCACCTGGACCAGAGCCTGCGAGACTCTGCTCCGGGTGAGGGCCAAGGCCGATAGCCACCGGTCAAAGCCTCCCGTTTACGTCGTGGGTCAGAATGTGTGGCTTTCTACCAATAACATTCCTCTGCGATCCGTATCTAACAAGTTAGCTCCCAAATTTATTGGCCCGTTTACTATCACCAAGATAATTAGTCCGGTGAAAGGTCCGCCTCAAACTACCTCCAGCGTACAGGATGATACATCCCGCCTTTCATGTGTCCAAGATTAAACCCCTGTTTTATGCACGTATTAATCTGCCTACTCCGGTTCCCCCGCGTCTCGTAGATGGGGAACCGACATATTCAGTTAATCGTATTCTGGACTCGAGATGGAGGGGACGAGGATTCCAGTACCTGGTGGACTGGGAGGGTTACGGTCCGGAGGAGAGAAGTTGGGTACCTGCTAGGTACATATTGGATCCTCCAGGAGGTTTTCTTGGGGGGGGGGGGGGGGGGGGGGGGGGGGTACTGTACCACCCTGTGCCACCCTCTCATGCTGCCAATTCAACATTGCCATCTGGATTCATTGCCTCCTTCCACCATCTCAGACTGTATCTTCTTCCCAGCGTTGTTTGTGTTCCAGTTTGTTTGGTTATCGTCTCTCATTAAAACTTTGTTTTTACTCGCACTTGTTTCCAGCTTCACCCAGTCATCACACCCTTTAACCTGTTTTGCTGCCTCTGCATATGTTAGCTTCTTCTCCACCCATCTTTTCTGAATCTCCATTTCCATTTTCAATACTTTACATCCCCTGAATGCTGCACTATGTGCCTCTCCACAGTTGCAAAATTTTGGTTGTACACCTTCCTCACACTTGCCATATTCATGGTTTTCTCCACACCGAGCACATGTACACTGTTCTCTACATCTTGTAGCAACATGTACAAATCTTTGGCAATTAAAACATCTCACTGGTCCCGGTATATATTCTCTTACAATGTAGCTCATCACACCCATCATTACTCTTTTTGGAATTTCATCCTCTTGAAATTCTATTACTACTGTTTCAGTGTCTCTTCTGTTTCCATATGCACCTGATTTAATTCTTTTCGCATTTATTATCTTCCCTCCCTTTAAGTTACCTTTAAACTTGTCCATACCTATATTAAGAGGAACACCAAAAATGATCCCTTTTTGGCCACTACTTTTACTTTTATCTCCTACTCTGTTTGTACTGACAATTTTGAGAGTTTTATTTGCTTGCTCTTCTTTATTACATCCAATTAGCAGATTCCCATCATAGAGAACTTTAGCAAAATCAATGTTTCCTATATCTCTATTTATGATCTTTGTCAGTTTTAATGGATTAATTTTGCTTACACCGATCTGATCTCCAAACCATATGATGCACTTTATACTTTCCCCACTCTTTTCATCTCTCCTTTTCTTCCATTTTTCTCCCCGATTACTCCTTACTTCTTTCCATCCATTTCCTAAAGATCTTTCACTTTCCTCTGACTCTGAGCAAGACCCACACAAATTTGTGTTTGTATGTATGAGTACAATTCCCTGTGTAAGAAAACACTACATTACATAGGAAATCCCATATCTACAACCGACAAAGTATGATCTGAACCTGTTCGAATGCACTTTGCTGCTCTAACCTTCCTCTATTGAAAGCTTTACTGATGTTTACATATATCTCACTTCTTTTGCAGTCTTTTTTAACTGTTGTTGTTGGACCTCCCAAACAGTTTTAAAAATGTAAAAGTCTGTCTAAAGCACTCTCTGATTCTGGCTTATGCATTGTGACATTGCTAAATGATTGACATGCAGCAAGCACCTCAATTGTCCTTTGATCTGCTAAACAAAGAATGTGACATTTATATGGGCAACAATTAAAAATGATTGGTTTTTATGCTTATTGTAGGGTCACTAATTTATCCAATTTATGAAAATATGAATGCATTTCTTTCTAATATATCTGCAGCTTATTTCTATTCAGCAATGACGCCTAATGTGTCAAAAGATTTAAAATAATTTCTGTTAAAAAATATGAAACAGCACTATTGTTTTTTATCATTGATAAAATTTTGAAAAATAACTCAGCACCAAATCAGCATGTTAGAATGATTTTTGAAAGATCATGACACTGAGGACTGGAGTAATGATTAAAAAAGATTAAAAAATAACATGAATGAATTGTTTTAATATTTAATGAACAATAATATTAATAATAATAATAATAATAATAAAAACATTTACTGTGAATTGTAATAATAATTTCACAATATTACTGTTTTGCTGTGTTTTTCATCAGATAAATGTGGCCTTGCTGAGCACAGGAGACTTTCTATTATCGTATAAACCCCGAACTGTTAAACATTATTGCAAACATTTTGAAGATTCATTATAAATTATATGTCAAGTCACCTTTATTAATATAGCACTTTATACAATACACATTATTTCAAAGCATAATTGTGTACACATGGGAAGTGAATGAGACCCAATAAAGTTCTGGCAAGATGTCTAGATGAGAGGTTTGGGAACCAAAGTGTTTTCATCAAATCGCCCCATCAGTATATGTATTTACTATTAATTCATGGATCTTGATAAAATGTTAGTAATTCTGAAGAATTCTGAGAAATGTATTTACAAATATAGTCAATGCTATTTACTCATGGGAAGAAGTTGATTGTTAAAAACATAATCTTTCTCAGCAGGAGTTTGTAGATGAGGCTCCAGAGAATTTAGAATCTGTTTGAGGATGCACATCCCACTCCCAGTGCGCGCAGCAGCACAACAGACACAGTGCTGAGGGTAATGTTTTTATGCGGCCACTGATTTTTGTGCATATTGGAATAAAAAATGTGTATGTCGTGTTATTCTTGTTCCAACTTTAATGTATTTCCTGACCTCCCAGCTGCTCTTCATGCAGAGTTCATTGAGCTTTCCTTTTCTCTCCACCTGGGAAACAGATGACTGCTTTTTCACACAGAGAGCCGTACAGTGGAAATGCAACCAGGGCACCAAGCAAGAACATCACACAGGCGTTTTAATGCCTGTCAGTGGATGGCGAAGCAGGAATTTAAAGAAGGGTGGGTTTACTGGGACGTTTACACCACATTTACTACTGCATGGGCTGGCGTGACGCATCCCAGTCTGAGGCATGACGAGTGGTTGGGGAGATCTTCTTCATTTTGGTGTTTGGAATTGAGCAGGGGAAACTGAATGCTTGGCACAATCAAATAAATTTGGAGCTGTCTTCTGGATTTGTGGACTGTCACACAATGCCTTAAGGATAACATAGATCTGTGGCATTTACTTTATACTCTCTAGTTTGTTTACAGAATATGCATTCTATATAAAGATCTTGTATTTGTTTATTTTCTTTACATATCTGTGTAATCTCGTTCAACTTTCTGTTATTTTTACCATTTAGTTACACAATCATAATTATTCTATAGGACTAATTATGTCAATTTTTTGCTATCCTAATTATTTCTGCAGTTTTGGATTGTGATAATGCTAATATTGTTGGATACTTTATGATGTTTTCTTCATTGTATTTTGGGCGCATTAGATAAAAGTTAAAGGATACACGTATAAATGAATGCAAATGTAGTCTATTGCTGATTGCTGTAATATACTGTACTTTATTGTTTAAGAAAATAGATGTTATATTATGAGTTATCTTGATAACATATGTAAATTGTGATTTTCAGCTTGCAAATCTATACTATTCTGAAACCGATGAATAGTGCGTTTCTTTTGAATTTTGCGTAGTTTGTCCCTCAGTGAGACCCGTAGGCATGGTGGAGGTCAGAGGGAGGCGTGTGTGCAACACATCTACATCAGTTAACAACCGCTGAGTGTCTCCATCCCCTTAGACTCCATCAGTACCAACAGATGCCCATGCTCATATTATGTAAAGAACGTCGTATCCCATGATTTTAAAGATAATCTTTAAATCAGTTTGATTGTTCATAATGTCAAGCTTGCTTAGTTTCGGGGTTGATTTGCGTTGTTTTGGACGTATGTAAAATCCTGAAGATTATAATCGGGTCATTCTGACTTCACAACTGGGAAATATGCGAAAAGACGTGAGGATTCTGTTGGTTGGAGAACGTAAGTGTCTTATTGATTACATGGTTTCATTGATTCACTGTTACGAAACGACCATAACCTTAAAATGAATTAAACATTTACACTCTTCCACTGAAATACTGAGCTTATATACGATACAAATTGCATTGTAACATTAAATAAAATCGATGTCATGTCTGATGACAAGATTTCCGTGTTACTGCAATTTGAGATTGTCATAACCTGCCCTTCTTGTAATGACAGCGCTTTGAGGGATAGTGGATTTCCTACAGTATCTACAGTAGTCAATGCTTTTGGCCATCTTTCCGTGCGTTTTTCAAGTCATCCGACTGTAAGGGTTCAGTTTCTGCTTAAATGAGTGTATAATGCATAATAACTCTGTCTAGGTAGTGTGCTTACTTCAGAGAATGTTGTTTAGGCAGGCAGCTCAGTATCTTTTGGGAATGCTGCATAGGAAGCCAGTTCATTATCTTAACAGAATGTTGTCTAGACAGGCAGCATTTGCTAAATACAGTGAGATGATCTACTGTAGTCGACAAAGACTTGTGCAAAAAGGAATCGTCTGTTGGGGTTGGTCAATATTACATTTTGCCAAACTCAAATGTATTTGCATATCTAAGCTCTGCAAAGACATAAAACATATTTTAGTTTTATGACCATAAGAGGGTTACATATCATGGCATCACTCTAGACCTGGTTGTCAATAACATATTATAAAAGCTCTTCAACACTGAAATAGAAATATTTATTTATTTATTTTACTTTTTTTTTTTTGCTAAATGTTAAAGAATTTAAGGTTGATCAGATTGATATATTATATATATATCAATAATATATTTTCCTGTGTGTAAACAGCCAATGTGGGGAAGACGTCTCTGATCATGACACTTGTCAGTGAGGAGTTTCCAGCGGTGGTATGCATTATTATTAATAATTTTACAGTGTTTTTAATAATTATTTTCCTCACTGACTTTATTATTTGCAACAGTGCCTTTGTCTGTTCTCAAAATAGATGTTTTTGTTATAATAGGTTCCTTACAGAGCTGAGGAGATAACTATACCAGCAGATGTCACACCAGAGAGAGTCCCCACTCATATTGTGGACTACTCGGGTATTAAACAAGAAATCAAATTATAGTGGTTATCTATTATATTTCAACGATGTACGACACTTAATGAAAATATTTGTCTTTTTAAAAATACAAAAAAATGACTCAGAATGCACATTAAATGCTAATTAACAATTGAGTTTTTTTTCGTTGATGTGGTTTTTAAATTTACACAGAAGCTGAACAGACAGATGAACAGCTGTACCAAGAGATATCAAAAGTAAGATTGATACACAAAACTTAACACACACACACACACACACACACACACACACACACACACACGTATGATACTTTGATTTCCTCAGAGAAATTATATTTGCATTCCTTTTTAGGCCAATGTTATATGTATAGTCTACTCTGTGAACAACAAGAAGTCTATTGAAAAGGTGAGAGGACTTGATCATACAACCTAGTCTTCATGCAGTAAGTCAGAATAATGTAATCACTTATGAATCATTTATAGTTGTAATTAGTTACTGTCCTTCTTTGGTGTAAATAGGACTTAAAACATATTTATATAGCTTTCAGATTTAATAAATCATGTCATTGCAGGTGACAAGTCACTGGATTCCTTTGATAAATGAGAGAACCGACAAAGACAGCAGGTATGTAAATACAGGTGTATAAAGCATTAGTTTCTTTGTGTGTCTTTCTCACAAATGCACAATTACATGCTCTTCTTTAAAGGTAGACTGGATTTTAAGAGGGGCGTATCGAATATCATATAATTCTTACCAATTTTCATTTGCTATAGGCAAAATTGATTATAAAAACATAGTTTATCTTTCAGAAGCTGAAACATTATTTATCCAACTAGATTATTGAATCCAATTGCAATTATTGAAATCAGGCATATTTATATGTTAGTAATACATCTTGGGTGATTAGCAGAATCTTGGTCAACCCATTCATAAACCCATTTTATGACCCATGACCCATGAACTTGACCCATCTCATTCATAAAAGTTTTTAAATATATGTATAATGAACCTTTCCAAACACTCATCTCTGGAATTACAAAAATATTTATATCTCTCAGATATGATAGTTAAATGTGCGTTTGTTAATGAATTCCAATCATAGAGTGCCTGCTCATTCACAGTTGGCAATCTTCAATCAGGAATTGCAGGTATGTGAATTATATGTATAGGAATGCTATGGGATCTTCTGGACTCCCTTTTCAAATTTGGCTCCAGTATATTGCATAAATCACCGATTCTCAAGAAGTGGGACAAAACGGTGCACAATTAAAAAAAAATTAAACCCGGTACACAGACAATTGAAACCACATTTCTGTATCTTATATGTACTAAGCTACTGCTATGCTTTGATCCAAACTCCCAACTTTTCTCTTTTTCTTTATCAAAATGTGCTTTTTAACCTTGGACTGTGTAATATAATTTCAGCTTTATCTTTCAACAGCAGTCGAGATGTTTTTAACATTCCAAAACACATTCTCATGCTAGCAGACAGATGACACTTTCACATGTGACCAACAATTCAACAACAAATATAAAATGTCATAATGAAATGGTATCAAAAATATTCAACTGATGGAGATGCCAGAACTGACAGTGTTGACACATCTGACGGTGGTGATGAAAACTGGAATTTGTCATTATTACAAATATTTAGTCAATGCTATTTACTCATGGAGTAAATAGGAAGGAGCTGATAGTTAAAAACATAATCTTTCTCAGGAGAGTTCACAGGAGTTTGTAGAGGAGGATCCAGAGAATTCAGAAATGTTTGAGGACTATCAAATTCATTGAATCGATCTCTGTATTAAACAAACACCAAAAACTGAATATTTTATTGTTTATAAAGCTTTTATTCAAGAGTTAAATTAAAGTATTTTGATATATCATTAGAACACAAAATCTTATGATGGTGACATCTGAAGGTGTTGACAAATTTCTTTCACAAAACAAATGGAGTTCATGTAGTAGCCATTGTGTTTTTGTTTTCTGTTGATGCTAGATGCTAATGGAACCTGCTTCAGGAGAATATAATGATCTAAATATTTCAAAATAATTTCCTCAGGAATTGGAAGATGGTGTTGACATATCGTTGTTATGACAAAGGGAAATATTAACATTAGAATTTTAAATATTCTAAAACCATAAAATTTACCAGAGCCTGTTTGACTGATGTATTCTGGACAGATGGATTGTGGCAAGGGGGTCCTTTAGAGTGACAGCTGCCCCTGACATACCCTGAGTTTATTACATTTTAATAAATGTCTGAAGGTGTCGACAAAAAGTGGGCACGCAACTTTGAAACCTTATGAAACATGTATGTGTCACTGAAAAACAACCTTGCTTTGATATGAGATATTATTAAGTGTTGCATCATCATTAAAAAAACAAAAGCAAATTATCAGTTTTATAGCATATGAATAATTTAACCCTTCTCTGTGGACACACTTTTTAAATGTAGTAAGAAGAAATTAAGTGTCATAGAGTTCACATGATGATGATAAAGCTAAATTGAAGGGGATAATTGTGTTATATACATTCTATTATTAATCCCCATGATATTTACAATTAATATTGATATTTACCAAATAGCAGTTACAATTGCTGGACATGTTTTGTCCCATGTCTCAAGAATCACTGAAAAGAAACTTAAGTGGCCATAAGCAGATAACAGAAAATATTAAATGACAGCTTGCAGACAAGTACTTCTAGTGGTTAAAATATGCTAATCTATTATAATATGTTGAATAGTGTCATCAAGATGCAGTTATCAGACTTCATAAAGTTCAGAAGTTTAATCTTCATTTATGTGTGGCCAATGTTTAGTAGCAGCAGCTAACATAAAAATATGAAAGAATCTGAAAGTTTATGTCAGAACTGTTTTGTGAACTCTTTATACAAAAGTTTTTTTTTTTTTTGCTCATATTTCATAAGTGATGCCCAGAGTTTAAAAATATTTATTTCACATCCAAAACCCATATATATATATATATATATATATATATATATACATATACATATACACACACACACACACACACACACACACAGTAGTACAGACCAAAAGTTTGGACACACCTTCTCATTCAAAGAGTTTTCTTTATTTTCATGACTATGAAAATTGTAGAGTCACACTGAAGGCATCAAGGGCTATTTGACCAAGAAGTAGAGTAATGGGGTGCTGCGCCAGATGACCTGGCCTCCACAGTCACCGGACCTGAACCCAATCGAGATGGTTTAGGGGTGAGCTGGACCACAGACAGAAGGCAAAAGGGCCAACAAATGCTAAGCATCTCTCGGGGAACTCCTTCAAGACTGTTGGAAGACCATTTCAGGTGACTACCTCTTGAAGCTCATCAAGAGAATGCCAAGAGTGTGCAAAGCAGTAATCAACGCAAAAGGTGGCTACTTTGAAGAACCTACAATATGACATATTTTCATTTTTTCACACTTTTTTGTTATGTATATAATTCCATATATAATTCCACATGTGTTAATTCATAGTTTTGATGCCTTCAGTGTGAATCTACATTTGAAAGTAAAGAAAACTCTTTGAATGAGAAGGTGTGTCCAAACTTTTGGTCTGTACTGTGTGTGTCTATATATATATATATATATATATATTCTTTTGCACAGTCGCTTGTACTTAATTGCCTAAAGCCACAATGAAACAGAAGTAGGGACAGATCTTTTCTTCCATTTTGTGCCATATATCCAAGTTTAACAGATTATCAATAAATAAAAAGGTGGGGTGTGGAATTTGTTCTATGAATTGGTTTATGATTGGATTTTGAGATGCACTCATAAATAGATCCAGATGAAGGTGAGCTTCTTTTTTTAATTAAAACATATGGGATAATAATTCACAATAAAATCTTTTAAATATCTGTCAAGATCTAAAATATAGTGTAGTGTATTCATTTCATGCCAGATTTACACAATTGCCTTCCAGATTAAGAGTTAACAGCAGTCAGTATGTTAATTCCCTGGTATACCAAAAATAGCCAGAAGCTATTTGTGTTCACCTTTTACTGTGTGTGTTTGTTTAAGGGTTCCTCTGATCCTGGTGGGGAATAAATCTGATCTGGTTGAGCACAGCAGTATGGAGACTGTCCTTCCCATTATGAACAAATACACAGAGATAGAGACCTGTGTGGAGGTATGCCAAACAATGCATATATATATATATATATATATATATATATATATATATATAGAGAGAGAGAGAGAGAGAGAGAGAGAGAGAGAGAGAGAGAGAGAGAGAGAGAGAGAGAGAGAGAGATAGATAGATAGATAGATTTGGGTACTGAGCAGCTGAATGTCTTCCACTAACCTTTAACTATCATATAGGTCATGTGATGTCAGTCTGTGTATTGTGTGGATTCTAATACAATTAATTAACTTAAAAGCCTGGCAATCAAAGATTTATACACCTCTTTGAAACGCATAAGAACATTATTTATGATAGTTATAAAGTAGGTATTTAAATAAACATGATGAGGATTTTGAAGATCTTTATTAAAACGTTTATTGCAGTGTAGTAGTGACAAAGTACATATAGCACTTTGGGTTCAGCAGTGTCAGAATGAACCTAGAACATCC
The DNA here is from genome assembly GCF_023724105.1 of Carassius gibelio. Classification (NCBI taxonomy): domain Eukaryota; kingdom Metazoa; phylum Chordata; class Actinopteri; order Cypriniformes; family Cyprinidae; genus Carassius; species Carassius gibelio. Next base: position 17,960,786 of record NC_068401.1, on the reverse strand, counting down.
TAAACTCAAACCTTGGTACAGTCACAAGCTGTGATTCCATCAATCTGTTTTAATACACATTTTGAAGCATCACATCAGAAACGAGTGATGGAAACAGCAAATTTCGAATAAAAATTTAATTTCATTATTTACTTTAATTTGCAAAAAGGTTTTTAAACTCGCTTGAGGTGGGTTTTGACTTGTGTGAAAAAGGGGTAATGTGAATAATGGGAGATGGAGTAAATTCCTCCATACGCATAAAAAAGTAATGTGAGGTTGTGCATTGGGATGGCAAAATCTGACTAACCAGCAGACCGATGTTGTTCCACAGCATCTTAAATGTTGTTATGGTCATTTTGAAATTCCCAAAAAAGTCTGTCATCAAAGTATTTCTGTATAATTTTCTCAAGACCTATTACATGACTGCGTTCCCATACAGCAAGCATCCATCTCAGGCAGCAATGACCACATTTATTAAGTTTTGAATGCTCGCTCTGAGATGAAGCAGTTCAGAATATATGAAAATTATTATATTCAGTGGCTTTTCCTTTTCTTAGTGATATATAGGCTAGTGCCAGTTCTACCAGGAAGTCACAGTTTTGTTCTCTTTGTCTCGATGGAAACAATGCTTATCTGCAAATGTTTTATTAATGAGATATTTCAGTTTGGCGCATAAGTTAAATTCGCAACTTTGGATTGAAACTCGGCTACAGTTTACTACCCCTAATGTAAATTAAGTGTTTTAATTCTTTCTGTAGTGTTCAGCAAAGAATCTGAAGAATATTTCGGAGTTATTTTACTATGCACAGAAGGCTGTCCTTCACCCTACAGGGCCTCTCTACTGTCCAGAGAAGAAAGAGGTCTGCACATATATGACTACATTTTAATAATTTATGTAAATACACAGTATTTGTTTTGTACTGACGTTTTGTGTTCTGAAGTTTAACTGTATTTTATTTGTTTTACAGATGAGGTCTGCCTGTATTCGGGCATTGACACGTATCTTTAAGGTGTCAGATTTGGACAACGATGGCATTCTCAATGATCATGAGCTCACCTTTTTCCAGGTGAGATTTCTTCTGAGTAGAGTGTATTTATATCATTTTAAAGTCCACAACATTATTTGTGGACATCCACTACAAATTATTAGGGTTATATCATAATTAGGGGTGTGTGATATTGACAAAAATTATATCTCAATATTTTCTGAGATTTTGATGATAATGCTAATTAGAAATATTTAGCTGAGTGTGTTTTTTTGCACAGTTTGTGTGAATATGTTTTTTTTATGATTTAAAAAAATGCTAATGGCCAGTAGGTGGTGGCAGATCACGCTTTATTAGTAATTAGGATGATTTATTAAAACCTCTTTTTTGAATCATTCATTAAATGGATTTGTTCGCAACTCAGATTCATTGAGTAACAAAACACCGTTGTGTGCTGCTATAAGACACAAAACAGTAGCCTACAGTTCTGCTGTGGTTTGATTTGGAAACTCAAAATGTTAATGTATTGTTTATTAAACTGTTTTTATGAAATCAATGTCATTCAATATCATGATGATATTGGGAGGGGAAACAAACACTCTTGCTTGTGTGTTCTTGTTTAACTATATAATTTGATGTAATGTAAAACAAAATTCATGGAGGAAAAATGGCCTTGTATACCTTAAATTTTAATGCCATTCTAATGGGATTGTGAAACTGTGCACTCTTGCACATCATTTAATCGTTACCGGTAATTACAATATTAACATAGATGATAAATATTGCACACCCCTAATCATGATATTCTAGAGAATTGTTTGTTAATTGCCCTTTCTACTCCAGCCCACTGATCTATAATATAGAACTGGATTGCTCATGACATCATTAAAGTGAAGCCAAAGTGTGCGTAAAATTAAAGGGAAATTGTATGATTTTAATTAGAAAACATCAGATAACAAGTCAGCGTTCATAAATAAGTATCTCTGTACATTATTTCAATGCAAACACCCTAGGCATGTAAACGGTTATTTTTTTAAATGTTGGGTATTTCCCCTGGGCTACATTAATTACAGTAGCGAACATCATGAACATGATAAACATCAGACGGACACAACCTCAACATATATAACAAACAACAAAGTGCTCATTCTGAAATCTGAATTTATTTATAAAAGACATAAAGCTTTATTTCCCAGATAGTAAGTTAAGCTTTTCATTTCATTATAGAGCAATATTAACAACAGTATTGTATTATTCATTGTAATATATTTAAATCAATTTCTGATACTAATACGTTCATATTTAATAATTCCAGAATAATTATGTTCGTAAATAAATAAGCTATATTTTGTGTTGGATCAGTTACCTGTGTCATCAGTGCGCAGCAGACACACCAACCTAAACAATTTAAATATATCGCTTATCCTGTCCCAAAAGACCATAAACACTACAGATAACATCTGAAGTAAACATTAATTTACACACACACAAAATAAAAACTAGTCCCGTTTGACTGATTTGCTTCAAATCGGGTGATTTTAGGACAGCGGTTTGAATGTGACTCAGTGATGCTCTCTGCTGGTAGGGATTAGTAAGATGGTGAATCAAACACTTCCATTGGTTAAAACGCGATGAGCGATCCAGTCATATATAGATCAGTGCTCCAGCCTTACGTTTGTGATGGGTTCAAAGTGAGGTCCATAATAAAATGGGAAGAACTTACCTGGCCTGCACAAAGGCAAGAACTGAACAACTTTGACTTAAAAATAATTGAAACCAAGCCAGGTCCCATTGCTAAAATCAATGCCTGATTTCACTGATGTTCTTGTGTATGAATGGGAGAGAGAAAAAAATCCCTGCAGCCATATTGTAACCGTAGACTGTATAAAAACAAGGACATAGTGTCCGTGATGTGGGTTTCTGAAAAGTGGTTTTGAATCTCAAAGTGGACGGAGTGGACCGTCGCCATCTTGGCAGCGTGTCACTGCGCGTCACTCACAGATAATCGAAAATGAGCAAAGAGGTGGAAGCTGGATGCTGAAACCACACGCACCTAGCTCGACGGCAGTGACAGCATCGGCAATCCACCTGTCGCTCAACCACATCCTTAATTATGCAGAACTTTTCTGTTGTAAATATTCTCTAGAGCCTCTAGCAGCCAGTCGATGAATTGCAGTTTTAGTCACTTCCGAGCTGGTTTCACGAGAGAGACCAGAAGGTTTGATTCTAACATACAGGTCCTTCTCAAAAAATTTGCATATTGTGATGAAGTTCATTATTTTCCATAATGTAATGATAAAATTTAACTTTCATATATTTTACATTCATTGCACACCAACTGAAATATTTCAGGTCTTTTATTGTTTTAATACTGATGATTTTGGCATACAGCTCATGAAAACCCCAAATTTCTATCTAAAAAAATTAGCATATTTCATCCAAGCAATAAAAGAAAAGTGTTTTTAATACAAAAAAATTCAACCTTCAAATAATTATGTTCAGTTATGCACTCAATACTTGGTCGGGAATGCTTTTGCAGAAATGACTGCTTCAATACGGCGTGGCATGGAGGCAATCAGCCTGTGGCACTGCTGAGGTGTTATGGAGGCCCAGGATGCTTCGATAGCGGCCTTAAGCTCATCCAGAGTATTGGGTCTTGCGTCTCTCAACTTTCTCTTTACAATATCCCACAGATTCTCTATGGGGTTCAGGTCAGGAGATTTGGCAGGCCAATTGAGCACAGTAATACCATGGTCAGTAAACCATTTAGCAGTGGTTTTGGCACTGTGAGCAGGTGCCAGGTCATGCTGAAAAAGGAAATCTTCATCTCCATTAAGCTTTTCAGCTTGTGGGTACTTGACACTGGACTTCAGGCATTTTGGCATTTCCTTCTCCCCAGTCTTCCTCCAGACTCTGGCACCTTGATTTCCGAATGACATGCAAAATTTGCTTTCATCCGAAAAAAGTACTTTGGACCACTGAGCAACAGTCCAGTGCCGCTTCTCTGTAGCCCAAAGTGGCTTGACCTGGGGAATGCAGGACCTGTAGCCCATTTCCTGCACACGCCGATCCGCGGTGGCTCTGGATGTTTCTACCCCAGACTCAGTCCACTGCTTCCGCAGGTCACCCAAGGTCTGGAATCGGTCCTTCTCCACAATCTTCCTCAGGGTCCGGTCACCTCTTCTTGTTGTGCAGCATTTTTTGCCACACTTTTTCCTTCGCACAGACTTCCCACTGAGATGCCTTGATACAGCACTCTGGGAACAGCCTATTCGTTCAGAAATTTCTTTCTGCGTCTTACCCTCTCGCTTGAGGGTGTCAATGATGGCCTTCTGGACAGCAGTCAGGTTTTGAGTAATGAACCAGGCTGGGAGTTTTTAAAAGCCTCAGGAATCTTTTGCAGGTGTTTAGAGTTAATTAGTTGATTCAGATGATTAGGTTAATAGCTCGTTTAGAGAACTTTTTCATGATATGCTAATTGTTTGAGAAGGACCTGTACAATAAAAAGTAAAGTTTTCCCATGTGAGTGGAGACTGTTAGGCGATCAACCCTCTATAAATGCCAGTGATTTTGAAATAATTGCTCAATGATTATTTTTGGACCATGGAATTGAATTTGTGGTCTTCTTTGCCCCCTAAGGTTTTTTGTTTCCTTATTCTTTATTTATTCTACAGTATTGTTGATGTTCGAAACACAAATGAAGGTTTTTCAATAAAACCTGAGAGATATCTGTCCCTCTAACGGGAGTCCATTTCATTAAAAAGTTAAGCGATCAGAAAAGCGATCTTCTGAAGAGACATGTTGCTTTAATATTATAGAAATGGACCTGGTCGCTTTAACAATATGAACCGATTCAGTTTAGATTTTTATTCACATTTTTATTCAAGCAATAATCAGCACACATACATAGAGCACATCAAATGTGGTAAATGGAAGGTCAAATTCAAGTTCAAATTGTTTTCCTTAAGGTTTGGGTAAGGTTAGTATTTGTGTATTCAATATCACTGTCTGATTCTTATTTGCAGAGAACTTGTTTCAACACCCCACTAGCCCCACAGGCCCTCGAGGATGTAAAAAATGTTGTGAGAAAAAACCTGACAGATGGAGTGCATGATAATGGGCTCACTCTCAAAGGTGAGGCTGCAATGGGGAAGTTTAACATATACAGATCTTAAGAAATGGTTCTCAATCCAGGTTTTGAATGCCTTCCCAAATTAAGACACCTTATTTGTAACATTGAATCATTAATAAAGGCGCCACATCCTGAAATGGAAAAAAAGAGCAGTGTTTGGGTACTGCAGGACCATGTTCTACAGACTTAACCTTTGAGGCAGTGGTTCCACCGACTGTCAGTTATCCTTGTTGCCTAAGGGCAGCTAAATGACCCAGACTGTGAAAAAGTTTTGAATTTCAGTGGCAGCCTTGTGTTTGCCTAGCAGTTCTGTTCAGAAAGGAACATGCTGAACTTCTTGATTTAATCAGTCAACATGGTCATTTTTTTAAACAGGTTTCCTCTTCCTACATACTCTCTTCATCCAAAGAGGAAGGCATGAGACAACATGGGCTGTACTGCGGAGGTTTGGATATGATGATGATCTTGAGCTGCATCAGGACTACCTGTTTCCTCTGTGAGAACAACTGCTGCCTATAAGTCAAGCTATTAACTATTCACATTTACTATGAAGATCAGTTCTATTAATTTGGCTTTTCTGAAGAGACCTCAGTAAATCAACTTTTGGTAAAAATATGATGTAGTTTTGCATTTTTTCGACCACTGACCAGTACAGCAAACTTAATACATATGTGTATGTAATGTAGATATTTATACAGTATATGTATGTGTGTGTGTGATAGTTTCCTAAGAGTAATTAAGAACAGTGTTGAACTCTTTAAGACCCTTTCTTAATCTGCTTTGATCACTCCCTATTCAAATCTTTGTAGAAATCCCAATTTAATCCAACTGTGCTAATCAGCTAATCTTGCAGTTATCGCCATGTGACTCAATGTTTATGTTCCTGCAGGTTAAAAATACCACCAGACTGCACCACAGAGCTCAATCACAATGCTTACCTGTTCTTACAGAGTGTCTTTGACAAACATGATAAGGTAAAAGTGTTTTAACTGTTTCAAATGTTTATCAGAACCCAATTAGACAGACGAGAAAGAAACCCATTTTTAAGGTTTAGAGAAAAATGTCGGTGACACAAGTGGTAATAGATTAAATTCTAAGAGGTTTTAATTGTTGTTTTCAGGATGTTAATTTTTATCTTGTTTTACTAAAGCATGTTTGTATCTGCTTTAGGACAGAGACAATGCATTGTGCCCTGAAGAGCTTATGGATCTCTTTGACGTTTTCCCCTACGTCCCCTGGGGATTGGATGTGAACAGTACGGTTTGCACTAATGACCAGGGCTGGATCACATACCAAGGCTATCTCTCTCAGTGGACGTGTGTATTAAACATGCCATGTGTCTCCGTTCAAGAATTATAGTTATCCTTCATGAACGATGTTGCATTACTCTCCGGAGAGTTTTGGAATGATTCATGAGTTTATCAGTTATCAATGTTTCTTGCAGGTTAACGACTTACCTGGATGTCCAGCGATGCCTGGAATATCTTGGTTACCTTGGTTACTCTATCATTGCTGAGCAGGAATCTCAGGCATCTGCCATAGCAGGTAAGTTGAAAGACATATATTTGCTATATAACGTACCTAATTATATATAATTATATACATCTTTTATTACTGCTTCTGGGTATTTTTGGGAAAATTCAATCTAAAGCATTTTTAAGACTTAATTTTTTAATATTGTTAACTCACCGCTTAGCCCATTTTAATCTGGGTCATTGAGCCCTCTTGTGGTTGTAAGAGTAACTATAGATGCAGATTGCAAAAGTCACATCTCATTGACACTATGTATTTGGTTCATGTGTATTTTATTTATAAGTGCAGTATGATACCTGTGGTCCTCACTGAATGTATTTGCACATGCTAGTGACCCGTGACAAGAAGCACGACCTTCAGAAGAAACAGACGCAACGGAATGTTTTTCGCTGTCATGTGTTTGGAATAACTGGAAGTGGTAAAACTGGTTTCCTGCAAGGCTTCCTGGGCAGAAACCTTGTGGTCAGTTGCAACAAGAAAACCACTCTATTAAAGTGAAAAACCATATCCCACACAGACCTATGAACTTAATAGGGATATTTTTTTTTGGTCTTTGGTATAAAATAAGAAGTTAGGTTACACTTTTCACAAATTTCAGTTTGTTAAAATTTGCTAATGTATTAGGGTTTATGATAAACAGTTTCTAAAGGATTTATTAATATAGGTTATTGTTATGTTGTGAATTGTATGTAACCGTTTATTATTGATTCATGTTTTTTTTCATAGTTTATTAATGTTAAATTCTACAATTTGAAATGTAAAAATTACATAAGTACACTTCATCGTTATTTTATGATCCTTATAGCTGCAGTCCGTAACTTTTTTTTGGTTAAAATTTATGAGCAAGTACATAACCAGTCAGTGTTCAAAACTATCGCCCTACTTTTACCCGATTCAAACCACAAACTTATAATAATATTTTCTAATTTGAGTGGTACAGGTACAAGTCATTACTTTACGGCTACTAGGCTATCACATGTGAGAATCCTGCAGGTGGCAAATCATTTATAGCCTTTTCTCACAGCAGCTAGTATAATTAATTTGATCATTTTGATTGTGTATTGTAATCCACAAAGGATTATGTGTTTATGAAATGAAATAGTATTCCAGTTTTTCGATTTCAATTTCAATTGTGCATCTGATTAAAGATAGCCTGGAATTACACAAGATCTTAAGAGAACCAGTTTGAAGGGAGCATAATTAGCTTTTTGGGTTAAAAGAAATTCGAATGGTATGAAAATTTGAGAATTGACTGTACAGAAACTGACATCACACTCTGATACACACTATACACATAGTCACGCAATGCTGATGTTGTTAACATTAAGAATTTGAGAATTTAAAAAGTTGTCAATAATAATTATTATTTGATTTGTTTGATGTGATATGAGTTATTTATTGTAATGTTTTTTTTTTTTTCCTTAGTTGGTCAGAACAAACGTGGCAGACTTGTTACTTACGTGGTCAGATGAAAATATCCAGTAAAAATACTTATTCGGGTCATATATTCCAAGACATAGGCTAGATCTGTGATTGCGAAGTACAGTAAAACCCACACTGATGCGGTGACTGACTGCCAGTTTGTGCACACATTCACCTCAAAACATAAGTTTTGAAATATTTAGGTTTTCAAACAGAGGTGGCGACAAAGAGGCAAAACTTACAGACTGCAGCTTTAAGGTATTGACCAATGTAAAGTATTGCAGAAGCATTATTAAAATCCCTTGCGCAGTTTTAGATTTCATCAGAGGTGCTGTCTGTTGAGAGAAAAACCCAACAACATAATTTCGAAAACAAGGCATTTTTACAATCTGTGGTATTTTCTGATATCATTTGTATTCCATTCATCAAAAAAAAATAATAATAATAATAATTGAAACATTTATTGCAGATGTGACATTGTCATTAACTTTTTTTTTTTTTTTTTTTTTTTTTTTTTTACTGTCTGTTCCTCACAGCGTCAGAGGACCATAAAAGAAGAACACAAATCATATTATGCAATCAGCACTGCGCATGTGTATGGACAGGAGAAGTACTTGTTGGTAAATAGTTATTTGGCTTACAGGAACTTACACTTGAGTTTTTTTTTTTCAGTCTGTTTAACTATAGTTATATTACACACTTTTTTTGGGGGTGGAACAGCATTCCTAATGCCACTGTTTATCATGATAGTTTCCTAAAAAAAGATGCTGAATCTTTGAAACTTTGTCCTATGCTTGTTTTTCTTTCAGCTCCATGAAATCTTTCCAGATTTTGATGTCCTGTCTGAGACTGAACTTTCATGTGACATTGTGTGTCTGATCTATGATGTCAGCAACCCTTGCTCTTTTGAGTACTGTGCACGAATCTTCAAGGTTTGCTTCTACACTTTTACCTCACATTTTTTGCTTTACAGAAAGAGCAAAGCCAATACTGTGTCTAATTATTAAAAACAGAGGAATTAAACTGCAATACATTACCATGACTTATTCCTTTATGACTCTAATTTACTTTTAGGCTACACATGCCATTTTCTGCATGCTATCTAATGATATTTACTGTTTTCTTTTTATATTACACTGATATATATGTTCTAAATGCATGTTTTACTTTATTTACCAGCAATACTTCATGGATAGTAAGACTCCATGTATGCTGATTGCTGCAAAGTCAGACCTGCCAGAAACAAAGCAGCAATACTGTATGACTCCACTGGAATTCTGTCGCAAGCACAAGATGCCGCCGCCTCAGACCTACACCTGTAACACAGCTGCGGCTCCCAGCAAAGACATCTTCATCAAACTCACCACCATGGCTGTGTATCCGTAAGTGATCTCTCATTATCCACAATTGTTGATTGTACTTTAACACAGGACCGGAATTCTATATAAATTCTTCGTACAGTTACCTTTGTTAATCAATTGTCACAGTTCAAATGATCCTTTTGTACTTTTTTTTTTGAGTTTTGTTTTATATTCTTTCTGTTTTAATTGCCTACTCGTTTATCTCTCTGGGGTTATTTCCACGTACAAATAACAATAAAAACAGGTGGTTGACTCAGAAATAATGATTTCCCTAAAAACAGAAAGCTTCTCCAAAAACTGTCTAGATGCAGAGCATCTTATGAGTCAGATGACGGTTTTCTGTTCTTCAATTGCAGTATCATGAAATCACGCTGTCTACAGTACATATGCATTTAAATTCAGTACAGTTTGGGAAATCTCCAAGCATGTGATATAAATCATATTTTGCCCAGTTCTTCCCCTTGTTATGTAAGACAACAGGAGATGAAAATGTAGACCAATATATACTGAAATACTCTTACACTTGTTGAAAAAAATTCTTTCACTTCTTTATTTCAAGACTTTCCACTGTCTGTTAACTCAGAAGTACACTGTTTATATCCTGTTCTGTAGTGACTCATTTCTGCTGTTTGCCTCTATCTTTCTGTGTGTGTTGGCAGCCATGCGCGTCTGCGCTGCATGTGTACCTGTAACAGGTGTACCTTCTGTCTGTGTCAGAACTTCCTGAACTCTGAGCTTGTGCAGACGGTTCGGACCAAACTCTACACTGTCATCTTTAGCAGGTCCTCAGGATGGTTTTATCTTGGTTAATCATATTCCTCTGCACTTATATCTCTTGATTTTATCGTAATTCATCCTCATTTTTTTCTATTTAATTATTTTTATTCTAATTCACATTACTTTGGCAGTCTGGCTTAACATGCTAACAAACACCTGACCATATAGACTAAATGAAAATATGAAAATATCAAGACATTTTCTATGTACACAAAAGGCCTTTTTTTCTCAAACATTGTTTCACAAATCTGTGTTAGTGAGCACTTTTCCTTTGAGATAACCCATCCACCTCACTGGTGTGTCATATCAAGATGCTGATTATTGCACAGGTGTGACTTTGATGGAAAAAAAATCATAAAGAGCAAACATTGCAAAAATGATTGCGTTTATAATTTTGTTCCGTGTATATAAGTGGACAGGCCTAGGCTATAGAGTTGCTGCAGTTCTTTTTTAGCTTATTTAAGTATTGGGCTTTTTTTAGATACTTTTTCAGTTCAGTCCAGATTAGTTACGTAACACTTTTCAAAAACATGTAGATCCAAAGGAGCTGAACAGAGTAGTGCAGTACCACACGAATCCCTGCAGTGAAAAAGTCAAATGACAAAGAAGAAACTCCCTAAGATATTTAGGTAGATAAGAAAAATCCTTTGATGGAACCAAGAATGTAGGGACTTTATGGCTGGGGAAGCCCACTTTCTTGTGCTTTAAACATATATGTATTGTTAGTTTTAATATTGATATTGACTATATTGTATAATTATACATAATGACTACGCTGCCTACGCTAATAAAATAACTATTCTTACGATATGCAAACAGAATGTGATACACCCTCTTATATACCACATATACCAAAACTACATATGGCAGGTCTTGACACTATCATGGCAAATGGGCAGCAGGTATGGATTCAGGGTTTAGATTTAAGCACGATCCTGCACATTCTTCATGCTTTTAAAATTCCTGTCCAAATTCCTGTCATTCTCATCTGACTTGCAACTTGTGACATGCAGCAGTTCAGTCTTTCATCCTACAAGTTGCAACACAGTTAATCTACTTATGACCATTTTCCTCTGTATTTCCTCTTCTTAAAGTTTCTTTAGGTTCTCCATCTGCCGTAACTACTTCCTGACACAGAAATTTCTCTTATTTCTTCATCCTTCAGCTTGGATTGAGTTTTTAATGTTTTGCACGTTTTGCAATATAATTTTCTCCATTCCCTTTAAATAAAACTTTGTATATCCAGCATTTATCCCTTCTGTTCATTTGAATTCATTGGTTTGTTTATTTTGGCCATTATTTTCCACTAAACTTGTGTTATAGTTTTATTTTGAATGTTAACCTTTTATTTATTTTATTTATCTGAAATACCCTTATGTCGTTCCAAACCTGTGTTAAGTTGAACACATTTTTAAGAATACTGGTAAGCGAACAGTTGTTGGCCCCCATTGACTTCCATAGTAGGTAAAAATCCCTTATTTTGTGTTCAGCATTAGAAAGAAAGTTTAACAAGTTTGGAACGACATGAGGGTGAGTAAATGATAAAATTTTCATTTCGGAGGTGATCTAATACTTTAAGCCAGTGGTCTCAAACTCAATTCCTGGAGGGCCACAGCTCTGCAGAGTTTAGCTCCAACCAGCTCCAAATCACACCTGCTTGGAAGTTTGTAGTATAATCCTGAAGACCTTGATTAGCTGGATCAGGTGTGTTTGATTAGGGTTGGAGCAAAACTGTGCAGAGCTGTGGCCCTCCAGGAATTGAGTTTGAGACCAATGCTTTAAAATACAAAAGCTGTATAGTAAATGTAAGGTACTAAAACAAATGTCACTTTTTTTTGTCTTATCTATTAATTTCTGTTTTCTTTCTCAGGCATATTACCCATGCTGACCTGAAGAGCTCTATGTTTTGGCTCAGAGCAAGCGTTGGAGCCACAGTTTGTGCAATGCTTGGCTTTGCAATGTACAGAGCCCTCCTTAAACCTCGATGAGCAGACCCAAAAACATACTTCCTTCATTTCCCATCTACCCTAGTTATTTCTCATATATAGGGAAAACCAGTAGAAATATTTAGTTTTTAAAAAAGGAAGCATAAAGTAACAGCTGTTCTATTTAATTATTACTGTAGTATGTACATTCCCAGGTCTTGGGACTCTGTAAAACAGAACTCTAGAATGTTTTTCTTTAAATATAATGCAAGCAAACTGTAAATATGTAAATGAGAGAAATATTTATTTGTTACAAAGTGAATAAAAACATATAGCATTCATATTCAAAGTCAACAAATGCAACACTTTGCTCTCGCTTTTGTCTCAAAACGTCTGATGGACTGTTTTCAGTCCGAAATCATCCAAGTGTGAGAGAAGACAGGAAGTCCAATCTTCTGCTTGTGTAAATGCAAAGCTGTGGAAACAATCTTGTGCTATTTGCATGCTTTAATATTTGACAAATGTCAACAGAACAATGATGTGAAAGTCTTGTCAGTTTCCGCTTTTTACAAAATTTCAATAAACAGGTCCCTCAACAATGTATTTTTGTGAAATCACAAAACTATTTTTTTAATGCAGAGAATGTGCAGACAGTGAGAAAAACACTGTTGCCAGTATATCACAAAACGCATCTTTTATCAGAACTATTTTGTACTACAGCCAAAAAATCTGATAATTTCTCTATCAAAATGCTTTAAGCTGCCATTCTGTGTTTGTAGCATTACAATTATATGTTGTGAAATACCATTAACATGAAGGTATATAGATGAAAGATGAAACAAACTTTATGCTAACAAACAAGCTGATGATTCCGAAAGGTTGTGTGGGTGAGCTGGAGCATCATGATAAACATCAGCACTTCACTAGAGTCACATCCCAGTCAACACATTTTGTTAAATCAATTGACATAAAGGTTTTCATTGCTGAACAAATGGGCCACAGAGCTGTTTGCTTCCTCCAGTTTTGCAATATCAGTATGACAGCTTGTGGCTTTTTGTTTGGTGGACCGCACCCCAGTCATCTCTTCATAAACAGGAACTACAGGCTGTGGCTTGCTACGGTTAGGCCATTTACACTGTATGTGAGAGGAAACAGGTAAAAGGGAGGGTTTAACCGAAATACTGAATGTGAATATGTAGTCGGAAAGACGGCTTCTTTAAACCACATGCTAGATAGCAAATCTCTGTCACATAAGATTTAAATGCCAAATTATTGTTAAATATATATATATATATATATATATATATATATATATATATATGTAAAATAAAAACATATTAAGTTAAGATGAACTTGAAACTGAAATCAGATAAAATGGTTTTCTCTTATTTATCTTGATCTTCTTCTTCTTTTACATATTCCCCAGTAATGAAGACCACTTTTTTGAGACTACTAATATTATAACTATGGCCCAATTGTTATAAATTTTCTTCTAATTTCAGTTAAAAGCAGTCTTCATGGACTATATTTAGAAATATATAGTATTTTCTATCTTGCCTAAAGAACAAATCAGTAAAATATGGCACAGGTTAACTCACTCTTTCCTTAAAAATCAAACACGAAACTATAATTAAAATACTTACACAGTAAGCTGAAAGGAGAGTGAAAACCAGAACACCCAGCAGACATGCAGCTCCAGAGATCACATACAGCAACGGCAGGTAACTTGAACAATAACAAGGATCATGAGCTGCAACAGTCACAACAAAAACACTGATATAATCTGTTGTTTCTCCACATTTTATAGTTCTTTTTTTTACATTTTATATAAGGTACACTATTTATGATGACTACTATTGTATACTATTGTAACTATTGTAAAAAGGACATAACTAGATGACATAATGTGTGCAGCACATTTTCTGTTTCCTGATCCTGGGAGAGTCAACTACAATGCTGTTCTGACGCACAGTCTGTAAGTACGTTTAAATATTTAAAGGATTTGCCACTGATGATTCAAACACGAGGTTTAAGCAGTTATAAGTGGCTTTTGTTTGTCGTTTCTCCGATCACAAATACAGACATGGTTTATGTTCACACGCCACGATGCAAGTCATTATAATCAGTAATGATGTCCCCACACATTTGCAGTGGGGTTTAATTGTTTTTGTCACGCCGGTGTTTCTGACTGGTAACAATTCCGTCACACACTTGAGGCATTCGGCCAATCTCAACGCACTGGATAGCTGGCCAATCAGAGTGCACCTCGCTTTTCAGACCAATGAGATTTGTAAAAAAAAGACGGTTCAGAAAGACATAGAGGAGAAACAATGTACAGTTTGCGGAAAATAATCTATTTTTTTAAATCTTAAACCGCATAAACATTTCATTACAACAAAAACACAAAATAATGTTCTTTTTAGCAACATCATATGACCCCTTTAGAGATAATGGTGGTTTGAATCCAAAATTTAACTATTTTGGGCTATTCACATTGATCGGAAGGAAATTTTTACCATAGACCTCATATTTGAAGTGATATCAGTAAAGGTCACCTACAGAGGTCTTCAATGTAGATGAAGAACTCCATCTTGCCAGGAACATTCTTATCATATGGAAGATCATCATAATGGAATTCACAGTGGTACACGTCTGTGTCCTGTCCTTGCAAGTTTGAGATTGTCAGATGAACTGTGTGGTTGTCCAGCTCATCACGTACAGTGATGCGATCCTTGTCCTCAGATTTATTGATAAAAGGTTGGGCTCCCTTAGAAAGATACATCACTTGTCTGGACTGCAGCAACCTGCGGTTCAGCGAAAAGGCAAATGGGTTTTCTTCTTTTTTTGCCGATTCACAGGAAATGTCAATGGATGAATTTCTTACTCTGTGGATATAAACAATACCCCCTTGTGCTGAGGTGAAATGACTTAAAGTTAGTGACATTTGACAGAGTAATCACATGCATTGCATAACACATTCAAGTTACACACAGTTTCCTAATACGGCTGCTCTAGACCGCTAAAACAAAATCCAGCATTAAGTCAAATGCAAAAATGTAATTATGTAATATGTAGGTTTTGTGTACATTTCTGCATATAAACTTTAATTTTAGATGTAAACTTTTAATTTTATAAAATTATCACAATGTAGTCAGTCTTTTATAATCTTCAAAAAACTACAACAAAAGTTTAAAACTGAATAAAGTGTTAACTTACCAGTTATAGAAGGGGTGATAAGAAACAAGAGAACAACATGAGCATACTTAAAACCTAACATTATTAAAAAGTAAAAAATAAAAATAGTGACTGGTTAGAAAGCCAGATAGTCTCTGAGCATAAAGAAATCATGGCATGTGAAAATTTTAAGCAGTGTTTTGACTCCACCTTGAAGTTTGAAGAGGAAAGGGAAACCAGTTTCATCATTGTGAAAACGTACAGATTTTTGCGTTGCTTTCTGAGTCATCTTTATATTTTTTAGTAAGTCAAAAGTGTAGAATGTATTTAATAATGTCACACTTTTAGTTCGGGAACCAATTCTTATTATTAATTAACTATATACCACTTTTGCCTCAAACTCCTAATTACTGCTTATTATCAGTTTCTAAGGTAATTAAATGTAGGTATGGTGTAGGATTAAGAGATGCAGACAGTCATAACATATTGGTTTATTAGTACTTATAAATTCTTATTGTTATTTATTTACATCCTGAGACATGTACAAGCTGTTACACATCTGAGAAGGTAGTAAGTGCTACTATTTAATTGTAAACCATGTTTGAAGTGGAAAAAAAGAAGTGGCTGCACTCTGTACTGGCAACATGTCAGAAGTGCCGGTACGCACAAAAAAGTGCCAGTACGCTAAAGACTAAAATATTGAAGATTCTGCATTACCCACTTCAAGCACTGATTGTAAATGTTAATGCTTCTGGCTTTGCTACTGTTCGGAATCTCTTTTGCTAACTTCTCCATGCTTTGCTCTCTGTTCATGTACTTTTCTCCGATATTTTTTTCTAAGATTCTAAAATACTAATATTTTGATACTGCGAAATAGAAGACTCTTTGTCTCCCACTGCCAGCAGCTTGCATTACGGAGGTGGGAAAACCCAGCTGCCTTCATTCAAACAGATGAGAAAGAAAATGCCTCTTGCATGACCTGCCATAAACTTCCACAAAGGATTGCAGTTCTTGAAACAAAGTTACTTGTTGGACTTCCAAAACAGGAAGAACACTCAGCAGACCGTTGTCACAGATCCCCTCAGCATACAGCCGGTGAGGTACTGTGAATCTAGTGAATCTCAACAGTTAATACTAAGTGTAGAGGAACAAGCCAAAACTGATCCACAAACTAATCGATGGCACAAACAAGGAGCGAGACCCAAGGCACTTGAGACATCAGATTGACACAGGTATCTCATATTGCTGAGGTAGCAACCTCTACCCCAGATACGGTTATGACAAGACTTGCAAACTCTGGTAATCTACCACCCCCTATACATCTTGACAACAGATTTGAAACATTTATGAATGGGGTGAGGAATCCCCAAATTTGAGTGAACATTGATCTTATCAGCCAGCAACTAACATTGCGACTAACAAGCGTTCAACATTAAGCAGACAGCAGCATTCAGCTGAGCGCAGCAAAGCCCAAGACTCTGATAGTGGGCGACCTCATTTTCAGAAACATCAGAAGCAGGACTACTACTACTACATGCTGTTTTCCTTAAGCTACCGTCTCTGATGTGAACAAGGAACATCAGAAAATTCTCATGAAGCACAAGACTACAAATGGAATCATCATCCATGTGGGGAAGAATGATATTTGGAAAGAGCAGTCAGAACTCCTTAAGACAGATTTTAGAGAAGTCTTTGAAACACTTTGAAGACTCATCAGTGGAATACTCCCAGAAAGGGGAACCAACATGTTTTTGCGGTTACTTGGGATGAATACATGGCTACAAAGAACCTGCAGTATAAAGGAATGAGCTTCATCAACAACTTTAATCTTTCCTGAGGCCCTAGACAACTGTTTAAACGGTATGGCCTCCACCCAAACAAATTTGGTGCAAGAGTGCTAAAGTACAATATCTAATTTTCCTTCAGTAGTGTGTGGCAAACCACTCAACCTGAATGGCACACACACACCTGAACAAAATATCAGTGATCACATGACTTCATATCAGCTTCTGAGTCATTATGTGGTTGACACATCCCACAATGACACTGATAACACCACGCAGGCAAAACAAACACTGCTCATGAACATCCCGGCTGAGCCCTGCCCACAGAGTTCATCAAAGACAGACTGTGATGAATCAGAACAGCTCCAAGATTCAGTGCCCGAGGACGACTTTCTGTAAAAGCAGCCAGGGAAGCCAGGACAACATATTTCAGCCGCCGTAAACACCAGCCAGAGCCCCGCTCACCAGAACCCAGTGTGCCTGTAGCTTTCTATGTTTCTGTTTTATCATGTGATGGAAATTTTAAGGCCTTCTCAAGCCATATGGCTGACCCATCTAATCTGCGGCCTATTATACATCAAACTAAGATCGCTGTAGAGACAAAAAATTAAGCTATCAATTTCTGATCAATGACTTGACCACTTCAACCACAAACAACCTGGATTTTATGTTTCTAAATGAAACATGGCTAGTAGCCAGCTGCAGTGCAAAAGTCCCATGAAACAGCCCCTCCTAACTTTACTTTTATAAGTGTCTGCAGGACTGTTCGGAGAGGTGCAAGTGTAGCTGCTCTATTTAAAGAGGTCTATCAATGCAAGCGTCATTTGGTCAGTACTTGTCTTTTGAATATCTAATGAAGGTGCTTCACAAACACATTCTGTTTATCATTATTTACAGGCCTCCAAAAAACTCTCCAACCTTTGTTGAAGAGTTCACGGAACTGTTATCAATTTCTAGTTCCTCAGAGTTTGACTGTTTTGCTATTGCAGGGGATTTTAATATTTAATCAAAAACTACAAAAATAAAATTACAACTGTTTTAAACACTTTTGACCTGATTCAGCATGTACCCACACACAGTCGAGGACACACTCTAGATTTACTCATCAGCACTCTTTTTGTTTCGGTTGAGAGACTAACAAAGCTCCCAAGTCAAGATTCCCAGTAAAAATGCTCTCCAACAGCAAATGCAGTAATTTGCTTCCTTCTATTCTGAGAAGATCATTAATATCAGAAAGGTGATTGGTACATCCTCAAATTATACAGAGGTCAGACAGATTCGACCACAATTTCAAAAATAAGTTACTATATCTGTTTTTGAAGCAATTGATAGCAAAACTTTGGAAGAAAGAGTACAGCACCCTAAATTGTCAGCCTGCTATCTTGACACACTTCCCCAATATTTTTTCGAAAGTGTGCTAAACTGTTTAGAAGCAGATCTCTAAGAAGTGGTGAATGCCTCACTTCTTTCGGGGAATTTTCTAAACTCCTTGAACACTACAGTTATTAAGCCCTTCCTGATAAAGAGCAATCCTGATAGCACCACTAGAGCTGTAATCGGGCCTTAGTTAGAGTTCGGCTATGTTATGGGCCTTGAGGTAATAAATGCATAAATTAACATTTCTGCATTTGACATTGAGAGCATAGGCCGTAATTTAGAAATGTTTTTATTTTGATTTGTTATCAAATAGCACACCTAGGTTCCTAACGGTCAGGTCCCATCGGGTTTGGGCAAAGATCTTCAGCTCTAAGCACCACTCTATAAATATAATATACATTATTATATAAACCAAACAGCCCACTCAGATCATTAGGATCAAGGGGTCATTTTAAATACATTTTTTGAATAACTTTTAAAATAAAAGTTTTAAAATTCTTTGTTTTATTGTTGTGATTATTTTTTAAATTATTTTACTTTCTTTAATGTAAAGCACTTTGAATTACCATTGTGTATGAAATGTGCTATATAAATAAACTTACCTTGCCTATAGACTAGAGCCTTGGAATTACAGGTGCATCTTAAAAAAAGAAAAAAAAAATTTTTTTTGTAATATTGTGAAACTTTCATAGATTCTTGATTCATTAAACATTTCAAAAGTTTTTTTGTTTAGAGATTAGTTTATGAAAGTAAACAAATCCAGTATCTCAGAATATTAGTATATGCAAAAAAAAAAAAAAAAAAAAGTTCTTTAAAGTATGTTCTTTTACATTTCATTTATTCATTTAGCTGACGCTTTTATCCAAAGTGACTTACAATTGCTATATATGTCAGAGGTCGCAAGCCTCTGGAGCAGCTAGGGGTTAAGTGTCTTGCTCGGGGACACATTGGTGTCTCACAGTGGATTTGAACCCTGGACTCTTATACCAAAGGCATTTGTCTTATCCACTGCGCTAACACCACCCATGTGCATTTTATGCACTCAATAATTGGTCGGGCTCCTTTAGCAAAAATTCCAGCATCAGTGAGGTGTGGCATGAAAGTGATCAGCCTGCTGCTGAGCTTTCAGCTCATCTGTATTGTTGGGTCAACCGTTTCTCATCTTTCTCTTGAAAATATCCCATAGATTCCATACAGGGTTCAGGTCAGGAGTGTCGGCTGGCCAATCAAGAACAGTAATATCTTGGTCAGTAAACTACTTGGAAGTGGACAGGTGCTAAAGTCCTGCTGGAAAATAAAATTAACATCTCCATAAAGTGCTCCAGAATCTGCTGGTAGATGGCTGCATTGACTTTGGACTTGGTAAAACACAATAGACCAACATTGGACCAAAACATTACTGACTTCAGAAACTTCACACTGGATTTGAAGCAGCTTGGATTCTGTGCTTCTCACGTCTTCCTCCAGACCTTGATTTCCATATGAAATGCAAAATTTACTTTTATCTGAAAAGAGGACTTTGGACCACTGTGTAACAGTCCAGTTCTTTTTTTCCTCAGGCCAGTTAAGATGCTTCTGACTTTGTTTCTGTTTCAGAAGTGGAAGTGACGTCTGTGTGTGGTGACTCTTGATGCACTGATTCCAGCTTCAGTCCAGTCCTTTTGAAGCTCTCCCAGGTGTTTTAAATTGG
Organism: Carassius gibelio; assembly: GCF_023724105.1. NCBI lineage: Eukaryota > Metazoa > Chordata > Actinopteri > Cypriniformes > Cyprinidae > Carassius > Carassius gibelio. The sequence continues at coordinate 17,940,646 of NC_068401.1, read as the reverse complement.
CTTTGCTTGACAGTATTCTAATGCTTGCAATCATCCATGTTGCTTGTGCACCTTTTCCTACCCAATTTCTTCCTTCCAGTCAACTTTGCATTTAATATGTTTTGATACAGCACTCTATAAACAGCCACCCATTTCGGTAATGACCTTCTGTGACTTACCCTCTTTGTGGAGGGTGTCAATGATTTAGATGGTCTTCTGGACCATTGGCAAGTCAACAGTCTTCCCCATTATTGCAAAGAACAAGAAATACCCAGAATTTATACTGTTGGGATGGTCATTTAAAGGGGTCATATGACACTTTTTTTTTAAAGATAATTATTTTGTTTTTGGTGTAACAATGTCAACATGCTTCAATGTTCAAAAAACACATTTTTCAAATAATGTACATTATTGTAGACTATGCCCTAACTCTCTCAAACAAGTCATTTTCTACAAAGTCCCTCCTTCCGACAAGTGCAGTCTGCCTTGATTGGCCAACTGACCCAGTGCATTGTGATTGGCCGAATACCGCAAGCAAAATGTAACACCACTTTCCATAATCGCGAGTTTAATCTTTTCAAAATAAATGAAAAAGTTAATAATGTCCTTAGTTTTACCATCAGTTCAAGCCCACAATGGGAACAGAATTACCTCCTCTCCTAGGTTCACAAATGTCGTCCATAAAATGCATTGCTGTTCTGTTGTAAGTCATCTTAAAGGTTCCTAAATTCATCTACTTTCGGCAGGCCAAATAAAGCGTTGCCTAAATACACACAGCATCTCCCTGACATGGCTGCTTCAACACTAACTGCGGTTACTGAAACCACACCTTCTTTGTGTGAATATTTGGGCGACATTACTCAAATATTTCCACAGAGAAAAAGGAAAAATTATATATATATATATATATAATTTTTCCTTTTTCATTTATTTTGAAAAGATTAAACTCGCGATTATGGAAAGTGGTGTTACATTTTGCTTGCGGTATTCGGCCAATCACAATGCACTGGGTCAGTTGGCCAATCAAGGCAGACTGCACTTGTCGGAAGGAGGGACTTTGTAGAAAATGACTTGTTTGAGAGAGTTAGGGCATAGTCTACAATAATGTACATTATTTGAAAAATGTGTTTTTTGAACATTGAACATATATATATATATATATATATATGATACCAAAAGACCACAAAACAAAAGAGTATGGTAAGAAAAATGCACTCAATTTGGTTTAAGTGATTAAAACAAAGAAAAATATATATTTTGGCAAGGAAGACAAACTCCAGTATATCATGTAATGATAACATTATTATTAATAATAACAACAAAAAGCTCACAGAAAATAAAGCATACATTGACTACAATGTAATCAGTTATTTAGTTTCCTTTGTTTTTGATCACAACAGCTATTCTCTTCACTTTTGGCCACAAACTGGAAAATGGACAGGAACCAAGTTCTAACGAGTCTGCTGTTGATCATTTTTAAATTCATGAGTGTGGGAAATTGAAAATAAATACCATTCGGAATCCCTGTTGAGAAGATTTTAATGTTTCAAAATGTTTTCAACTTCACCTTTGTAAGGGGTGGTGTTTTGAAGTGCAAGAGGTAAGGGAAACCACAGAGAATGTTTTGAGTGTAAAATGTGGTTTCTTGTAAGTGTGTTCTCATGAATGTTTATAACAGGTCAATCGGATAGGTTTTTTTTCCTTTTTAAATATTTAACATACTTTTAGGGCTGCAGAAGCACTAGATTTTTATAGACATTTCTAGTGGTCTGGAAATCATCGGTGTTAAGTTATTTTTAAAATCCCATCTCCAAACAGTGCCTATTTTATAAAAGCTTAAATCAAGACTGGAAATGGAAATGCATCTCAATCAGCACCTCAAGCTGCATTATAAAATAAAAGTGTGCGAAACTTATCAATTTGGGTATTCTAAATGATCCAGAAGTAGTAATAGCTTTGGTTAAACAGATTTTGATGACAAGATTAACACAGCTAATTTAACATTTTGCACTTTGAATCCAAAACTAGAAATGGCATCACTAAATGAAAAAGATATTGTCCATGAAGGCTTGGGATTAGAAGCGAAATTGTGGTCTCATAAGAAAAAAAAAAAGCTTGGCAGACATCTTGCTCTTTATAACTTCTGGAATGTGTAGAAAACTCGAACTTAAACTAGTACTGTATATTGGATATTAATATCCAAGCAATGAAACAGTCAAATTAGAATACCGAGGTTTATTTCACATTTGTAACATCACAGTACAAACAAAAAAAAACTTTTCTGCAATAAATCCTCACAGTACTTTTCAGCACTGAATTTATGCTCTGACTTAGCAATAAATATAGAACTTGTTTTCTTCCAAATAACACCAAATTGGGAAGGAAAGATGAAAACCTATGGTGGGAAATCAAGTAGCACATCTGTAATTTTGACAATCGTTAATACCAATGTTACATCACATGGTTATGGTGTGTTGAAATATGGTTAAAACTAAACTCTGTAAGACAGCAAACCCCTGATTAAAGGGCATTAAGTCTTGACAGATGTGTACACAGATGTTAAGTGGCGTGACTTTCTGGCAAACACTTAGCTGGTTAAATATCTTTAGAGTTCATTCTTCCTGCTTTTCCCCAAATGCTAAAACTGTTTCTGGTAAATTAATTCCATGAGAAAAAGAAAAGAACATGAAATACAAAAACATGCAATAAGATCAGATCCTTTACAATGTAACTCACAGTGGCTCTTACCTGCAGACCAGGAAATGCTTCCAAGCCATTGTACCAATTTAATACTGGTGACTGAGAAACATCAATCAAGCATATCACAGACAAATGTGTGGTGCATTTTAAATCCAACTTCTGGACAGATCATTCATGCAACTAGGTTATCAAGCAAAAATTTGTAATTTACCAGTTAAAAATATTAAGGAGTGATTACAGGTTTACTTTTTTTTTTCATTTACTATAAATGACTTTTAATGGTGTTAACACTGAATACCTTTATGAACATTCCAGAACAAACTTGTTATTGCCAGAGCGAGTGTATCTGTAACGTCATTATGGCTTTATCAAAAAAACCAACCTGCCTGAAGACTCCACTGTTCAGGAAACACACTCACACAAAAACAAAATCAAGAAAAAAAAAAAAAATCAAATTAAGTATGTTTTATTACAATACATATAGCGAAGAAAAAAAAAAAATACAGAGACACATTTACCCTTGTGCTATTTAAACCCTGAATAAATGGATGCAAACAGTAAAAAAAAAACAAAAAAAAAACAAACAACAACATGACAACAGTAATCTGAAGCCCTCACCAAGCTGATGTTGGGGACGTAAAGTCCAACAGCACAGTATGGTGCTGTGAGGGCTTCACTACTAAGATAAAAGCAGAAATCTTACTGGGAACTTGCCTTGAGTATGGAGATACTGTTAGGCCAGCGGCTTCAATATATTATGAACCTTTGTCTAATATACTGTACTTGTACAACCTGAATGAAAAACAATAGAAAGAAAAGCAATACATGTATCAACTGTAACATTGATACTGCGGTTATCTTCTTTGTCTTTATTTAAGGGCAGAATCCAAAACTCTTGTGTGATATTACATATCTCAAATGTCCAGTATGCAGTTTTTCTTCAGCAGTGGGTTTAGAGCTCATTGGTTTGGCTACATTAAAAGCACAAGATGAGAAAAGGTTTAACCTCCAAACCTAGTGGGACGACAGCGCTGTTTCAGTATCGGCTGCCTGGAGACATTACAGGTGGCCTTATGCCCATGGGAGGCCCAGGTGGGCCAGCTTGGTAAGGGGGCACCATTGGGGCACTCTGTCCATAAGGAGGCATGCCACCACCCATATAAGCAGGCATGCCCTGTGGAGGACCCCCATACTGACCTGAAAGCAAAAATACATATAGTGACTAAACACCTAACCAGTTAGGCCTACCATACTCGATGATTTAAAATTCCATTATTTTTAATGTCAACAAGTGATTATTGCATTGAGAGATGATCTATAAAACAGACCGTTCCGGTCCTTGATTATGACTGGAAAATTACGGTCAAATACTTGTAAACACCTCTGATTACATCTGCATAACAAAGCCCCTGCATTCCACAGAAGAGTACAACAATGTTCTAAAATCAATGTAAGCCACAGCTTCTGTGTGCTTATTGCTTTAATTAAAAATGTCATACAATTTTTGATTAGCTGAATGCTTCACTTTCCAACTGCGAACTGTTTATAGTTGATTTGTAAATATCCTTCCCTTTAATGAGTTCACCAACATAAGTGTGATGGTAAAAAAAATGGCATAAAGCAAATAAAGAGGTGCTTTTAAATGGTGGGTTTAAAATTTTATTTGAAATTCATTTATAAATATAGAAAGTCTGTTTTATGGAAAATCAAGCATTTTATTTTGTTGTGCATTACTGAGATCAATATATAAACTCTTGATAATTTTTTTTTTCAAAATGCATATTTAAAATACCAATAATAAGTAAAAAAAATTAAATTTAACAAATTTAACCCATAAACTGAAATTATAATATCTACAGACATAATCTTACCATGTATGGGATGCCTCATTCCAGGCTGCTGAGGAGGTATAACCTGCTGGGCAGGTATCATTCCTCCCACTGCTCCACCAGGGGGAGCCGAGGCAGCAGCTGCTGCAGTCTGCCCAGGCCGAGGGATTAGCCTCTGGTACCTAGGCAGCTGAGCCCGTCTCTCTTCCTGAATCGGGGCCAAGACAATGACAATGAAATCAGACACGATGCAGTAACAAGAACATACTTTGGACAGCATGTATTCTCATAACATCAGATGACGCTTTCAATTGTGCTTCAGCAATATTTCATAATACCAGTTAATGCATTCACAATTACTTACTGTCAAATAAAGTAGTTAGAGCAAAACTCAAACACTCACCAGTGAGATATCCTCATCAGGGTGCATCAACTTACTGGTAGCACTCAAGGTGGTGAGGGTGGCTGGCTTACTTGTGACTGTGGCAGGGGGCTTGGCCACAGTGCTGGAGGAGGCAGCAACAGAGGGAGTGGAGGAAGGCTGGGTGTAGGCTGGGAATGTCACCTTAGGAGAATCAGAGGTGGTTGATGACGGTCCTGATACAGTCTGCTGCGCCTGAAATGAAAGCCACATTTTCAAAACATTTCACAATTAACGCAAAGGTCCTCCCCAATCACATAACAATCTATGTAACCTCTAAAGTCCAAACAGTGTTGCCAGATGTACGATAATTATAGTATTTGAACGATGTACAATGCAAGATAAATACTGAAAAACATCCCATAACATACAATAATTTCAGAAATGTTTGACACTTCAAATGATGGTGCTTGCATTCATAAGGCTTCTTATACTTATTGATTGTGCACACCTCAGGGTGTGTTAAGAATGTGGGAGGGTGCCCTGCTTTTAAGTCAATGAGCACTAGGGCTGCACTATTAATCAAAATTAAATTGCAAAGGTGATAAATCGCGATTCGGCAGAAGCTGTTTTCGTGCATAGCTTTCAGTGAAGAACAATCTCCATCCGAAGGCCAGAGGGCACACTCTTGCCCTGAAACTTTAAATACACGTCACAGAAAAAACCCAGGAAATGCCTATAGCAGTTGCTGAATAAACAGAAGATTTAACTGCTTTCATTAATTCAAAGTGACTAATAAACATGCTACTACACCAATTTTTATCAAAAGTATATAATAATGCAATGCTAATCAACATAGACTTTATGACTGCTTAGAAAACTATTACATATTTTGCGTGCCTTAGTTTGTGTTAGAAGCAACATCATCTCACAGAAGGATTTATTTGAAAGTCAACTGACGCAATGAATTGAGTTTGGAGCATTTACTACACAGAGCCATAGTTCATTGACAAGCTATGCAAACAGCTTTCATTATCACAGAACTATTTATTTGATTTCATAATCACGTGATTAAATCACCTGCAATTACAAATGTGATTTTGCGTAGCTTGTTAGTGAATGCTGCTCCATCAGAATTCTACTAACTAAACCAGTTTTACTTACAATATATGCAGATACTAGGGCTGTCATAGTTGATCCGTTATTCATTAACTGTATGCACAACTTAACTATCATAGAGTGAAAGTTTATCATTTGCATGTGTTTTTAAGTCCTGTCAGATTGACAGGGCAGAGAGAGAGAGAACGAGAGAGGGGGCACGAGAGAAAGCGCTCGCGAGAGAGAGAGAGAGAGAGAGAGAGAGTGCGAGAGAGCGAGCGAGCAAGCCCCAGCCGCACGCTCAACGTCTTCAAACAACACGAGAGCTGTCTTGCTCGCTCTCACTCACGCATATTAATCAATTGACATGATGGTGTCGATGTTTAAATCATTTAAAATGAGAATGTAAGTGTGCTCACCCCATTTTTGTTTGTAATAAAAAAATTGATTTGATTTCATATCAAATCGCAATATATATCGCAATGTAATTTTTTCCCAATATCGTGCAGCCCTAGCAGATACACATTTGTTTAATCGTGCAGCCCTAATGAATACTATGTTGCAGTCCATGAGGGCATCAAATTGGTACAGCAAAAGGACCCCCACCCTCAACATCTGGCAACACACAGGCTTCCAATGACTGTGTCTCAGAGGTGGAGTTTGGATCTTTCCACTAAGGTACGCATACTTATTTATCTATTGTGGTAACCTGCAGGTTGTGTCAGAAAGATGTTGGTAGAAAAATAACTATTATAATAACTGTACTCTTCCAAAATACGGTAATTTTGAGCTTCTGGTTATGATGCCAAAGAGGGTAATATAGGTAGTATAAAAACTCTGCCACTATTTTTTTTTTAATAAGACAATTATAAGTAGTGTATATTTAACATGCCCCATGCAGAAAGCATATGCATGCATGCATGAAGAAATAAACAAAAACACCAAACTAAATATCTGACTAAATATATCAACATAGCTTTAGATGCATCTTCATATCTACTAAATGACAGAGACAAGCATGTCTGCATGTGCTAATGTAAAGAGAAGCACACAAACTAGTGCGTACTTGGGCAGAGCTAGGGAACTTAGGCTTAGAGGAGGCAGACTGTGTTTCTGCACTTGCAGGGGCTGCGCTGAGGGTCGCAACACCAGTCCCCATCTGAAGCACAGAGAGAAAGGATAACAGTAAGAGTTTCCTTTAACTCCATGAGAAAACTGAACCTTCAATTTATTCAGTTAGTCCCTTTAGTGGCAAGATCTGTTTTTACAGAAAGAGAAGATACAGACCCTATACCATACATTCTCACAAAAACTGCACCTTTGGGTGTAGAACAGCTTGTCACTAGGGCAGCACCCTCAAATTGAACTCAATTTTAGTGGAAGATAATGTATAACTTATCTCTGTAAGGGTACTTCTCCAACTGCAAATTGTTATAACCTTAAAGGTCCCATACTGTACACTTTTCTGGAGTATTATTTTAGGTTTTCATGTCCTTAAGAATATATATTTGTGGTCTAATTACCAAAAATCTCATTTTTACAGCACCTTTCTTAGGAGGTCTGCTAAGAACAGGTCAATTTTAGCCTGTTTAATTAATATTCATGAGCCTCTTTTCTGATTGGCCTGTTTTCTGAGTGACGCACGGCCAGGCCAACCACACGTAACTAGGGTCAGCCAATGTCACAGCGCTAGCTGAAGGCAGCAAAACAAAGGGGAAACAGGAGGTGGCCCACTCAAACCAGCACAGATTCGACCACGTAAGGAGCTTAAAATATCATCTTGTTGGGTTCCAGAATCAACGTAATACAGCCTAAAATTAGAAATATGATCGCATATCTGCTGCCACTGCCAGACAAACAAACCGATGACAGCTATGGTTAAACACGATAAAACGAATGGACTGGACAGAAACGTTTGTCAAAAATGCTTGTGTTTGCAACACACACTTATTGAAAAGGTTCAATAAAATATTGTCTTTTGTTTTTATGGACGAGACTACAGATTTACAGCCGTATGTTTCTAGCATCTCATGATGCTGTATATGAAAAAATGTCTTTGCGTGTAAAACAACAAACTGATGATATAGAGATCTGGTTTCATGGTTAAAGTTTTTGACATGTTTCAGTGCTGTTGTTGCTCAAATGCTCAGCAACGGCATGGACGTTATGTTGTCTGGGGGTTTGACAAAAGGAGAGTTGGACAGTGGGCAGTGCTGCCTGTGGTGGTGATTGAAGGAGGTGACTCTGTAGTTCTGACGTGACCTTTTTACGGCAGTCACAATGGTTCGTGTCTACTTTAAGTAGGCTGTGTGCATTTTACTGTGGACTGACTGTTTTGAAATTTATATGGTAGTTAAATAGCTCTTAGACCCGTTATTGTGAAAAAAGCTAGGAAATTTCAATTTCAACAATATGGGACCTTTAAACATACAAATTCTTATTTTACTGTGACACTAGCTATTGTCCTTTACTAGCACTGTATAAAAAAACAAAAAAAAAACTTGTCTAATATAATGACTACTAACTTTAGATTGTTTCTGTAAATCCAATATCTCTTTTCATGATCCTTTATTTATTCACAAACAGTGGCTACACATACTCAACCAGCAAATAAGTCTGGTTCTATATTCAGTACCTGCACAGCGCTGGGAAAGAGAGGTTTGGATGCAGCGGACTGTGTGGCGGGTACAGCTGGTCTGCTGGTCATTCCAGGAGCAGTGACAGCTGCAGGCGCCATAGGAGGCATGCCAGGCCTAGCAACAAGAGGTGGCATTCCTAAAAACAAGAAAATGATCAACTACCACAACCTACTGACTAGCATTTTCTTCTTCTCAAGCTAATGTAAAAAATGGCTTTAATCAATAACAATATCACTATTCTTACACAAACAACTACTCATGCACCAAAATTTTGACAAACAAAAATGTCCACTTGAAACATAAAACATGTATACTTGGCCACAATAGTTTTGCAGGGCTGAAAACAACTGACCAAAACTGTTAATCAAACAAAGCAGTTTAATTTACCTGAGAATAAGACCTGAACAGCACAAGGAGTTTAAATTAGGGCTGTAACTATTCCTAGAGTAACTCGATTACAAAAAATGATCAAGGCAAATTCCTCTGCATCGTAGCCTCTTAATTTTTTTTTAAATGTGACACAACGCGTTTATGTCACCCACAAAGCGGAAAGAGATAAGCACTGCGTCCGAAATCGTATACTCCAAGGAGTCAGCAGTGTTTTGATTTGAGGGCGCGGGCAAACGTAAAGAGAGCGTCTTGGCATGTGTTCATTGCAAAATAGAGCTGGCATACCACAACTAGGGCCCTATGATTTCCGCTCGCAGTAATTTCAGCATCTGCTGTCTCACTAAATAAGGACGTCAACACATGAACAACATCTCCAGAACTGGGGCCCGTTCTTCGTACGTCGCTTATTATATCCGAGATCAAATGACACATCCAAGGTGATATCATCGTGCTAATCATGATCCGGCTAATTGGGTTCTTCGAACACACCTGTTGTGTATGATTAGTATCGCTGGATTGAGTTATCTGAGATAATTGCGCGTTCATGTGTTAGATTAAAAGGCGATATGTATCGATACGTGACAGCATTAATGAAAGTTTCTTAAGGGTCAATATCACGTTATCTGCATCTCCTGCGCTCCATCAAGTCACTCTTATAATAGCAGTCATCACTCAAAATAATGCACAACTCTATTATCTGACTCTAATACAATTATGAAGTAATAATTTTATGACAAATAAATATTTCAGTGAATAAAGCTGGCCGGGTCTATAGTAGGCTGTTATTTCTAATAGTAAATCCCCTTTGTTTACCAAAAAGTAACGCTCGCTTAAATTTAAATAATTAAAAGATAAATTAAATTAATGTTTTATATGTTTAATGTGCATCTCAGAAAATGCTTTATTTAAAACCCCAACTGAATGGCACTTAAATGCACTTAATTACAGACAGAGAAACATATTTTTGATGTATGCATTGCATTCTATGCATTAAAAAAAAATATATATATTAGTTTTTCTAAAAAAGGAAACTTAGTTATTCATTTTAAGAGACCCAGGAGTCTTATTTTCTCTTGCATAATTAATATTGCACTTTAATTAAGCAAAAACACATTTTATCTGATTACTCGATTACACTTTTGGTAGAATACTCGATTACTAAAATGTTCAATAGCTACAGGCCTAGTTTAAATACCCTATTAACAACATAAAAACTTTAAGTTTGGTTTGGATGATCAACATAATGACTGTTAATTATTAATATGAACCGGGCTTTAAGCAATGGGTCACCAATAATTATTAGCAACACTGACCTGGTGGCATGCCTGGCATCATCGGAGGCATTGCTGGACCTGGAGGCATCATTCCTCTCATAGGCATCATTCTATGCAAAACAGGACCAAATATAAGTCACTGAACCATATAATATATCAGATTATAACTTCAGTGACTGAAAATTAAGACCTACCCAGGTGGCATTCCTGGCATTACTGGCGGCATCCCAGGAATCATTGGTGGGATGCCAGTCAACATAGGTGGCATGCCTTTAGTAAGAGATATAAAAAATTAAGTATTAATGGGGCACATTTTTATTTGAGATGTATTTAAACTACTTAGGCTGTTTAATCTAATGGCATACACACCTCCATAACCAGTGGGTGGCATGCCGTGGGCCTGAGGACCAGGATGCATACCCCCCTGGGTCATTGGGGGCATGTAAGCAGCCTGAGGCTGAGCAGCAGGCTGCTGAAATGATGAAGGTCCAGCTTCATCATCATCATCGTCGTCGTCCTCGTCAGAATCATCCTGGTTCTGCTTCTTTTTCTGACTCTCTGCTCAGATAACAAAAGTTTATATTTCTGTCACAAATTATTCTATGAATATTTTCTACACAAATTAGTTTAGCATAAGCACTACAAGACCATACCTTGTGACTTTTGTTCAATTACTCTTCTCCGATCTTGCACGTCTTTTTCTGGAATACCCTCCATGCCATAGATTTCCAGTTCTATGTCTGTTCTTCCCGGTATAGCATTAGGAACTGAGTCTATTGTTTCTTTGTGCACCTTTAAAATACAGATTAAATAGCTCAACAACCTATAGCAAACGTCAAAGCAAATGTACCAGTAAACACATCACCACTGTCCGTACCTGCATGCAGTGTATGGCTAATCCAGGTCCGGTGTACAGCTTCTTGTGACATATATGACATTTGAAATGTTTGGCTTTTTGGTGCTGAATGAGAATCTTTTCATCATCGAAATCTCTGTTGCAATACCTTAAAGTCTGATTAAGGATCACACTGAGGGAGAGGAAAGAACGTGATGAAGAGAACGAAATATGTATAGAGCTTGAGATCGAACTGCATTGTGTAAAGAACAAGTAAATGAGCTGATAATGAGATTATAGAAGGTTATAGAAGATTACAACCCAGAAAGCGCATATGATGCACGATATGCGGTCAACTGCGACAATGAGACACAGCTATTGTGTCAAAAACACGCCCTTAATCCTAATAAAGAAGATTCACTGAATATCATTAAGAAAAGAAATTGCACCAATATGGAATATACAGGCTTCTGTTTTTCTTCTGATATGTAATAAATATGACTGCGGTGTCAAACTGACAGCATGAGCTCAAATTCACGATCACTCTCCTGTAATGGCACTGAACAGGCCGCATTGTTAAATGAAAAGGATACCAGCACCAGGGCTTCAATTGCTTCTTCTTCTTTCGTCCCATTTTAATAATAACTCGTTATTGTCTTCTAAACCAACAGGGGAAGAGGAATTCAAACAGTCAGCAAACGCAGTTTTTTTTATTTTACTTCGGGACACACACAAGAAAAATGGCGCGACTCCTCGGCTAATGTCTCTCCACCCAAAATGCAGCGGGATATGACGCAAACACGCAACATCGTCGGTGCGCTCGCGCGCTCTTGATGACGTTGAGACATAACCCCTCCCATTTGGAAACTTGCACAACCCACCCAGAGCCGTTAAATACTTTTATAATATTTTAAAGATGTATTCTATAAAATAGGAAGCTGAGCTACGGCTAAAATGTTATATCCTTACCTGCTCCCGCCCATATTCGCAGCGGCGTCAGAAAAGATTTAACAAGTTGAAAGTCTAGACTGCCCCTTAAGCCTATTTCCCTTTCATAGGTCACTTCGATGCTGCGGTGACGTCACCTGCTATGGGAACACCTTCGGTGTGACGAATGTCTGAAGCCCTATACCATCCCGCCAATCCTATTGGGCAAATAGCGCTTGGCACCGCCCTACGCATGCGTACGCATCATATACCTGGGTGCCACGCGCCATTTCGCTCAGATTTCATTCCTTCAGGGAAGCGAATCACCTGCCCTAAAAATCATCTCGCATTCTCCAGCGGTTTCTACGAGCAGTGTTTAACTCCTCTTTCGCGGACGCGATGAGTCAACGAAAGGTAAGAGCCGTATAATGGGTTTATCACAGGGAGGCACCAGGCGGCAAGGAAGTCGACCGGAAGTTGAAGTCGGCTGGGGGCTGCCATCTTGTAGCAGAACTTCACTTGCGTTAGCATTCCCATTGACTCCCATTCATTTTGGCGTCACTTTGACAGCGAATAAGTTTACATCTGAGGCATTTAAAGACTCCGTTTGTCCATTATTTATTTATAAAGATACACGACAATGTATAAAGGGCTCCATTACCTTCTATATTACATTATGGCCCCGTATAAACAGTTTTGGTAAAAAATAGGCTAACGATTGCGTCATAACCACGTGACTCTCTGTCGCATTACCGTACAGACAGGAGGAGAAGCTCGCAGGCAATTAACTTAATATGGCGTACTGGCGTTACATTTTAAAATACTATACAAAATAATTGATCAGAATACTTACTCCTGCTCACTCACGCCAAAGAACTCCTCGCTCAAGCTTGCCGTCTCTGCAAGATTAACGATGGCAGTTTGCACGCACAGCCACTTAGAAGATTTGCATCTGTCAGACAGGTTGCTGACGTCGTCAAGCTTCGTTTGAGTCTGCGCGTCAGAAATGGAAGTGCTAAAAAACGCTAAAAATGGGCTTCACTTGTCTCAATTGAGTTCCAATGGGGTCGCTGTGTCCATTTCTTTTACTGTCTATGGGAGGCACTCATGAGAGATTCGTTAGCAGCCTCTCTACATGTTCTCTCTGTGATAGCCTACAGCTATGGTAAAAAACCATTCGCTTCTGCGGTCGCCGAGGCCCTGCACGAGGTGTTGGTTAGGGGCGATATGTGTGGCTTGACTATGAATACAGTGATGCACTGGAGCTTTCCACTTGCTCGCTCTTCCCCACTCGAGGGTGTTAATCAAAGCAGATTTGCTTTTTCTACTATGTTTGTCTAACCGCGGCTTCGAACTCAGAGTAGGCTCTGGCCGGCATACGCGGTTCTCTCCCTCCGAGCGGACAGGAGAAACGCGCCTCCCCTTCATCAGTGTGCTATTTATGTGGCTATCCGCGTGGTGGATAACTATCCCTCCACTAGAGAGTGCTGTTGGACTGCTAATGCACATCCAACCCTCTCACTGCAGTCCCCACGCTCTAACATTGACTGTCTGGCAGCAAAGGCACCTCGAGCATCATTGGATTGAGCTATCATTTGAGCGCCCCCTCAGACACTCTGCACAATTCAGTCTTCAGAGTTTGAGGGACGGCACAAGAGGCTGGCAAATATGGCCAGTTTATGATGGCTCACACAGCTGCCACGTTCGCGCAAGCGGAGTGGCCCGATTTTTATCTTGTTGGATTAAATCCTGCCATGAATACGCTTCAGGATTATACACGACGAAACGCAGCGAGTTTTACGCATGCGCTTTCCTTGATGTTTGCCATGGACTGTGCCCTCCACTAGAGAGTGCTGTTGGACCGCTAATGCACATCCAACACACTCACTGCCGTCCCTACGCTCTAACATTGACTGTGTCGCAGCAAACAGCGCTTCGAGCAGCATTGGATCGGGCTGTAACGCCAAACGTTCCCTCAGACACTCTGCGCAATCCAGCTTTCAGAATTCGAGGGGCGATTCAAGGGTCCTACACAGATGACCCGTTTATGACGGCTCGCACAGCCGCCGCTTTTTCGTTAGCGGCAGAGCCCGATGTTCAATTCATTGGCCTAATTCCTGCCGTGGACACGTTTCAGGATTATACACAACGGGACGCAATGGCTCTTATGCATACACTTCCTCTGTACACGAACGCCGCAGGCTTTTCATGCCCGGACATTTTAACGTGTATGACAGCGTTGCAGAAAGTGGAAATTTTGAGACCTCTAGTATTGTTTCGGGCCATGTGGAACGCTTGCCCGGCATTTCTCAATGGGTGTTACGCACAATTTGTCACGGACACACCATTCAGTTTTTAAGAGGCCCACCTCCTTCCTGCGGAATTCTTTCCACGGTGGTAAACCGATGGAAATAGCGGTGCTGCGACAGGAGATGTCAACTTTGCTGAGCAAAGGGGCTATAGAAGACGTACAACCCTCTCAGATGGAGGCAGGGTTTTACAGCCGTTATTTTGTGGTACCAAAAAAAAAAAAAAAAGACAGCGGATTGCGACCCCGTACTTCTCAAATGCATGGATGCAGCTCTGGCCCCGTTGCTGCTCCAGGGCATTCGTATTTGAACTACTTAGACGATTGGCTGGTGTTAGTGCAATCGCAGACTCAAGCACACTCTCATTGGGATCTTGTGCTGAATCACTTAAACAGCCTAGGCTTTTGCACGAATTTCCAGAGAAGTGTTTTAATCCCCTCTCAACGGATAACCTTTCTGGGAATAGAATTGGACTCTCGCGCGATGACAGCAAAGCTTTCTCTCCCGCACGCTCAGTCGATTGCGTCATGCGTGCGACGCTTCAAAGTGGGTCGCACAGTGACAGCGAGATTGTGCCTCAGACTTTTAGGTCTAATGGCAGCGGCATTCCCCGTAATTTGTCTGGGGTTACTTCATATGCGCCCTTTTCAGTGGTGGGCGAAAAGACGAAATATTTCACCCCGTTGTCTTCCGCATCGGATGATTTCGTTAAAATTAGTTACGTTAAAATTAGAGTTGTGTGATGTCGTTAAAATTATGGATGCCAACCGAATTTCTCCTAACCGGGGTTCGGCTGGGGATTTGTGCTTTCCGAGAGACCATCACGACGGATGCATCTTTGACCGGTTGGGGAGCTTTTGTCAAGGGCGACCAGCCCACGGAGTGTGGACAGCGGCACAATGCAGTTGGCATATAAACAGGTTGGAATTACTGGCAGTTTTTCTGGCTCTCCAGTATTTCTCGAATTTGCTGATCGGCCGTCATGTGCTGCTCAGATCAGACAACACAGCGGTTGTGTCATACCTGAATCATCAGGAAGGATTACGCTCTCGCCCCCTGTGCAGGCTGGCGAGACATGTTCTTCTTTGGTCTCAGAACAAATTTCTGTCGATCCGAGCTGTTCATGTCCCCGGACGTTTGTACTTCGGAGCGGATTTGCTATCCAGACAGGCTCTGGAACAAGGGGAATGGAGATTACACTCACAAACGGTGAATCTCTTATGGCAGATTTTCGGAGAAACGAGAGTGGATTTATTCGCGTCGAGCATGACTACGCATTGCCCACTATGGTTCTCCCTATGCCCCATCGCCCCTGGGCTTTGCTGCGTTAGCTCACAGTTGGCCCAGGACCAGTCTGTATGCTTTTTCCCCGATTCATTTGATCCCAGCGGTATTATCCTAAATACGGCTGAACAGAGTGGAACAGCTGCTGCTGGTGGCTCCGCGGTGGCGCACACAGCCGTGGTTTGCAGTCCTGATCAGTCTGTAAGCGTGTTCTCCATGGAGTTTCCCCTCAGACAGGATTTATTATCACAAGCACAGGGACTGATCTGGCACCCGAGGCCAGATCTGTGGAAACTGTGGGCGTGGCCTCTGAGCGGAGTGAGTTAGTATGTCTTTCTGTTGAAACTACCGAGACTATACTGAATTCTAGAGCAGCTTCTACGAGACGCTTATATGCTTTAAAGTGGAGACTGTTTACGACCTGGTGTGAAAATCGTAATGTGGATCCAATTGGATCCAATTGTTATTTGCACCTCTTGCCACATGTACAGTTTATCTATCTCTGTCGCTGATGAGGGATTCACATGTGATAAATGCAGGGAAATAGTTAGGCTGACAGAGAAGATTTCAGAATTAGAGACACGCATCCAAACTTTAATTGAGGACAGTAAGAATGTTAGGGCTCTAGATATGGCTTTGGATGCGTCTAGCTCAGGGACTCCTGTACAAAACACCGCTCTTCTGTTCCGATCAAAACATTAAACAGGTTCCCCCCACTCAGTGATGCACCCACTGAGAAACCTGATGAAAGTGCTCTAGTTATTGGCGATTCTATTGTACGGAACGTGAATATAGAGACACCAGCCACCATAGTCAAATGTTTACCGGGAGCCAGAGCGCCTGACATCTTGGCAAATTTAAAAGTGCTGGCTAATGCTAAGCGTAAATACAGTAAGATTGTTATTCATGCCGGCGCTAATGATGTTCGACTTCGCCAGTCGGAGATCACTAAAAATAACTTTAAAGAGGTGTGTGAACTTGCAAGCACGATGTCAGACACTGTAATATGCTCTGGTCCCCTGCCTGCTTACCGTGGTGACGAGATGCATAGCAGATTGTCATCACTCAATGGCTGGATGTCTAAGTGGTGCCCACAGAATAACATAGGTTTCATAGACAATTGGACGAGCTTTTGGGGCAGACCTGACCTGTTTAAAAGAGATGGTCTTCATCCCTCCTGGGGTGGTGCTGCTCTTCTGTCTAGAAATATGGCACATAGTCTTAGTGTTTATACTTGACTAACTGGGGCCCAGGTCAGGAAGCAGACAGACTGGCTAAACCTACCGTCTGCTAGCTGCCTCCCGTCACAGAGGTCAGCTAATTCTCAGCACATAGAGACTCTTTCACCTAGATATCACACTATAGAGACTGTGTCTGTTCCCCGAACTAGAAAATACAAAAAACGTCCAAACCAAGTTAAGGTTAACAATTTAATTGAGGTTCAACAAATAAAAAACAAATGCAATATGGATAAACAAATGATAAAGATTGGCTTATTGAATATCAGATCCATTTCTACGAAAACACTTTTTGTAAATAATATGATAACTGATCATAATATAGATGTGCTCTGTTTGACAGAAACTTGGCTAAAACCTGATGATTACATTATTTGTAAATGAGTCCACCCCCCAAGATTATTGTTATAAACACGAGCCGCGTCTAAAAGGCAAAGGGGGAGGAGTTGCTTCAATTTATAACAACGTTTTCAGGATTTCTCAGAGGGCAGGCTTCAAGTATAACTCATTTGAAGTAATGGTGCTTCATATAACATTATCCAGAGAAACCAATGTTAATGATAAATCCCCTGTTATGTTTGTACTGGCTACTGTATACAGGCCACCAGGGCACCATACAGACTTTATTAAAGAGTTTGGTGATTTTACATCCGAGTTAGTTCTGGCTGCAGATAAAGTCTTAATAGTTGGTGATTTTAATATGTCGATAATGAAAAAGATGCATTGGGATCAGCATTTATAGACATTCTGAACTCTATTGGGGTTAGACAACATGTTTCAGGACCTACTCATTGTCGAAATCATACTCTAGATTTAATACTGTCACATGGAATTGATGTTGATAGTGTTGAAATTATTCAGCCAAGTGATGATATCTCAGATCATTATTTAGTTCTGTGTAAACTTCATATAGCCAAAATTGTAAATTCTACTTCTTGTTACAAGTATCGAAGAACCATCACTTCTACCACAAAAGACTGCTTTTTAAGTTATCTTCCTGATGTATCCGAATTCCTTAGCATATCCAAAACCTCAGAACAACTTGATGATGTAACAGAAACTATGGACTCTCTCTTTTCTAGCACTTTAAATACAGTTGCTCCTTTACGCTTAAGGAAGGTTAAGGAAAACAGTTTGACACCATGGTATAATGAGCATACTCGCACCCTAAAGAGAGCAGCCCGAAAAATGGAGCGCAGCTGGAGGAAAACAAAACTAGAGGTATTTCGTATTGCTTGGCGGGAAAGTAGCATATCCCATAGAAAACCATTAAAAGCTGCTAGATCTGATTACTTTTCTTCTCTTTTAGAAGAAAACAAACATAACCCCAGGTATTTATTCAATACAGTGGCTAAATTAACGAAAAATAAAGCCTAAACAAGTGTTGACATTTCCCAACACCACAACAGTAATGACTTTATGAACTACTTTACTTCTAAAATCGATACTATTAGAGATAAAATTGCAACCATTCAGCCGTCAGCTACCGTATCACATCAGACAGTGCACTATAGACCCCCTGAGGAACAGTTCCACTCATTCTCTACTATAGGAGAGGAAGAATTGTATAAACTTGTTAAATCATCTAAACCAACAACATGTATGTTAGACCCTATACCATCTAAGCTCTTAAAAGAGGTGCTTTCCAGAAGTCATATGTCCTCTTCTGACTATTATTAATTCCTCATTGTCATTAGGATATGTCCCCCAAACCTTCAAACTGGCTGTTATTAAGCCTCTCATAAAAAAGCCACAACTTGACCCCAGAGAACTTGTTAATTATAGACCAATCTCGAATCTCCCTTTTCTGTCCAAGATACTAGAAAAGGTGGTATCCTCACAATTATATTCCTTCTTAGAGAATAATGGTATATGTGAGGATTTCCAGTCAGGATTTAGACCGTATCATAGTACTGAGACTGCTCTCCTTAGAGTTACAAATGATCTGCTCTTATCATCTGATCGTGGGTGTATCTCTCTATTAGTTTTATTGGATCTTAGTGCTGCGTTTGACACAATTGACCACAACATTCTTTTGCATAGACTTGAACACTTTGTTGGCATCAGTGGAAGTGCATTAGCATGGTTTAAATCGTACTTATATGACCGCCATCAGTTCGTAGCAGTGAATGAAGATGTATCATATCGATCACAAGTGCAGTATGGAGTACCTCAAGGCTCAGTACTAGGGCCGCTACTCTACACGCTTTATATGTTACCCTTGGGAGATATCATCAGGAAACATGGTGTTAGCTTTCACTGTTATGCTGATGATACGCAGCTCTATATTTCCTCGCAGCCTGGTGAAACACACCAATTTGAAAAACTAATGGAATGCATAGTCGATATAAAAAATTGGATGACGAGTAATTTCTTACTGCTACATTCAGAAAAAACAGAGGTGTTAATTATAGGACCTAAAAACTCTGCTTGTAATAACCTAGAACACTGTCTAAGACTTGATGGTTGCTCTGTCAATTCTTCGTCATCAGTTAGGAACCTAGGTGTGCTACTTGATCGCAATCTTTCCTTAGAAAGCCACGTTTCTAGCATTTGTAAAACTGCATTTTTCCATCTCAAAAATATATCTAAATTACGGCCTATGCTCTCAATGTCAAATGCAGAAATGTTAATCCATGCATTTATGACTTCAAGGTTAGACTATTGTAATGCTTTATTGGGTGGTTGTTCTGCACGCTTGGTAAACAAACTACAGCTAGTCCAAAATGCAGCAGCAAGAGTTCTTACTAGAACCAGGAAGTATGACCATATTAGCCCGGTCCTGTCCACACTGCACTGGCTCCCTATCAAACATCGTATAGATTTTAAAATATTGCTTATTACTTATAAAGCCCTGAATGGTTTAGCACCTCAGTATTTGAATGAGCTCCTTTTACATTATACTCCTCTACGTCCGCTACGTTCTCAAAACTCAGGCAATTTGATAATACCTAGAATATCAAAATCAACTGCGGGCGGCAGATCCTTTTCCTATTTGGCGCCTAAACTCTGGAATAACCTACCTAACATTGTTCGGGAGGCAGACACACTCTTGCAGTTTAAATCTGGATTAAAGACCCATCTCTTTAACCTGGCATACACATAACATACTAATATGCTTTTAATATCCAAATCCGTTAAAGGATTTTTAGGCTGCATTAATTAGGTAAACCGGAACCGGAAACACTTCACATAACACCGTACTTTCTACATCATTAGAAGAATGGCATCTACGCTAATATTTGTCTGTTTCTCTCTTGTTCCGAGGTCACCGTGGCCACGAGATCCAGTCTGTGTCCAGATCAGAGGGTCACTGCAGTCACCCGGATCCAGTACGTATCCAGACCAGATGGTGGATCAGCACCTAGAAAGGACCTCTACTGCCCTGAAAGACAGCGGAGACCAGGACAACTAGAGCCCCAGATACAGACCCTGTAAAGACCTTGTCTCAGAGGAGCACCAGGAGAAGACCACAGGAAACAGATGATTCTTCTGCACAATCTGACTTTGCTGCAGCCTGGAATTGAACTACTGGTTTTCGTCTGGTCAGAGGAGAACTGACCCCCCAACTGTCACATGGAATTGATGTTGATAGTGTTGAAATTATTCAGCCAAGTGATGATATCTCAGATCATTATTTAGTTCTGTGTAAACTTCATATAGCCAAAATTGTAAATTCTACTTCTTGTTACAAGTATCGAAGAACCATCACTTCTACCACAAAAGACTGCTTTTTAAGTTATCTTCCTGATGTATCCGAATTCCTTAGCATATCCAAAACCTCAGAACAACTTGATGATGTAACAGAAACTATGGACTCTCTCTTTTCTAGCACTTTAAATACAGTTGCTCCTTTACGCTTAAGGAAGGTTAAGGAAAACAGTTTGACACCATGGTATAATGAGCATACTCGCACCCTAAAGAGAGCAGCCCGAAAAATGGAGCGCAGCTGGAGGAAAACAAAACTAGAGGTATTTCGTATTGCTTGGCGGGAAAGTAGCATATCCCATAGAAAACCATTAAAAGCTGCTAGATCTGATTACTTTTCTTCTCTTTTAGAAGAAAACAAACATAACCCCAGGTATTTATTCAATACAGTGGCTAAATTAACGAAAAATAAAGCCTAAACAAGTGTTGACATTTCCCAACACCACAACAGTAATGACTTTATGAACTACTTTACTTCTAAAATCGATACTATTAGAGATAAAATTGCAACCATTCAGCCGTCAGCTACCGTATCACATCAGACAGTGCACTATAGACCCCCTGAGGAACAGTTCCACTCATTCTCTACTATAGGAGAGGAAGAATTGTATAAACTTGTTAAATCATCTAAACCAACAACATGTATGTTAGACCCTATACCATCTAAGCTCTTAAAAGAGGTGCTTCCAGAAGTCATAGGTCCTCTTCTGACTATTATTAATTCCTCATTGTCATTAGGATATGTCCCCAAAACCTTCAAACTGGCTGTTATTAAGCCTCTCATAAAAAAGCCACAACTTGACCCCAGAGAACTTGTTAATTATAGACCAATCTCGAATCTCCCTTTTCTGTCCAAGATACTAGAAAAGGTGGTATCCTCACAATTATATTCCTTCTTAGAGAATAATGGTATATGTGAGGATTTCCAGTCAGGATTTAGACCGTATCATAGTACTGAGACTGCTCTCCTTAGAGTTACAAATGATCTGCTCTTATCATCTGATCGTGGGTGTATCTCTCTATTAGTTTTATTGGATCTTAGTGCTGCGTTTGACACAATTGACCACAACATTCTTTTGCATAGACTTGAACACTTTGTTGGCATCAGTGGAAGTGCATTAGCATGGTTTAAATCGTACTTATATGACCGCCATCAGTTCGTAGCAGTGAATGAAGATGTATCATATCGATCACAAGTGCAGTATGGAGTACCTCAAGGCTCAGTACTAGGGCCGCTACTCTACACGCTTTATATGTTACCCTTGGGAGATATCATCAGGAAACATGGTGTTAGCGTTCACTGTTATGCTGATGATACGCAGCTCTATATTTCCTCGCAGCCTGGTGAAACACACCAATTTGAAAAACTAATGGAATGCATAGTCGATATAAAAAATTGGATGACGAGTAATTTCTTACTGCTACATTCAGAAAAAACAGAGGTGTTAATTATAGGACCTAAAAACTCTGCTTATAATAACCTAGAACACTGTCTAAGACTTGATGGTTGCTCTGTCAATTCTTCGTCATCAGTTAGGAACCTAGGTGTGCTACTTGATCGCAATCTTTCCTTAGAAAGCCACGTTTCTAGCATTTGTAAAACTGCATTTTTCCATCTCAAAAATATATCTAAATTACGGCCTATGCTCTCAATGTCAAATGCAGAAATGTTAATCCATGCATTTATGACTTCAAGGTTAGACTATTGTAATGCTTTATTGGGTGGTTGTTCTGCACGCTTGGTAAACAAACTACAGCTAGTCCAAAATGCAGCAGCAAGAGTTCTTACTAGAACCAGGAAGTATGACCATATTAGCCCGGTCCTGTCCACACTGCACTGGCTCCCTATCAAACATCGTATAGATTTTAAAATATTGCTTATTACTTATAAAGCCCTGAATGGTTTAGCACCTCAGTATTTGAATGAGCTCCTTTTACATTATACTCCTCTACGTCCGCTACGTTCTCAAAACTCAGGCAATTTGATAATACCTAGAATATCAAAATCAACTGCGGGCGGCAGATCCTTTTCCTATTTGGCGCCTAAACTCTGGAATAACCTACCTAACATTGTTCGGGAGGCAGACACACTCTTGCAGTTTAAATCTAGATTAAAGACCCATCTCTTTAACCTGACATACACATAACATACTAATATGCTTTTAATATCCAAATCCGTTAAAGGATTTTTAGGCTGCATTAATTAGGTAAACCGGAACCGGAAACACTTCACATAACACCGTACTTTCTACATCATTAGAAGAATGGCATCTACGCTAATATTTGTCTGTTTCTCTCTTGTTCCGAGGTCACCGTGGCCACGAGATCCAGTCTGTGTCCAGATCAGAGGGTCACTGCAGTCACCCGGATCCAGTACGTATCCAGACCAGATGGTGGATCAGCACCTAGAAAGGACCTCTACTGCCCTGAAAGACAGCGGAGACCAGGACAACTAGAGCCCCAGATACAGACCCTGTAAAGACCTTGTCTCAGAGGAGCACCAGGACAAGACCACAGGAAACAGATGATTCTTCTGCACAATCTGACTTTGCTGCAGCCTGGAATTGAACTACTGGTTTTCGTCTGGTCAGAGGAGAACTGACCCCCCAACTGAGCCTGGTTTCTCCCAAGGTTTTTTTCTCCATTCTGTCACCGATGGAGTTTCGGTTCCTTGCCGCTGTCGCCTCTGGCTTGCTTAGTTGGGGTCACTTCATCTACAGCGATATCATTGACTTGATTGCAAATAAAAACAGACACTATTTCAACTGCATTATTGAGACACTGTTTTCCAAATGAATGTTGTTCAGTGCTTTGACGCAATGTATTTTGTTTAAAGCACTATATAAATAAAGGTGATTGATTGATTGATTGATACTGTCCAGTGGCTTCAATGCTGGAGTTCCTTCAGGATCGTTTTTCGAATAGAGTGACGCCAGTCACTCTAAGGTTTACGTGGCAGCTATTTCAGCTTACCACGAATATATAGACGGTACCTCAGTGGGCCGTCATCCACTGGTTTCTCGTTTCATACAGGGTGCATGACGGCTGAGGCCTTTCCACCCCGTGCGAGTTCCTTCATGGGATTTATCCATTGTGTTGCAGGGTTATCAGGGCATCTGTTGAGCCCTTGGAAACTGTACCGGATAAAATCCTGACTCTGAAGACACTTTTTCTTATGGCTTTATCCTCCCTCAAGAGAGTTGGGGATTTACAGGCTCTCTCTGTCTCACCCTCGTGCATATAATTTGCACTGGGATATGTGAAGGTGTTGTTGCGACCGAGGCCTAATTATGTTCCTAAGGTCGCATCTAATCCATTTCACTTTCAGCAAGTGGTCCTGGAGGCTTTATCCCCTGCTGAGGCGGGGTCAGAAGATCTAAGTCTTTGCCCTTTGAGCTTTAAAGACTTATGTGGATTGTACAGCCCCATGGCGTGAGTCTGACCAGCTGTTTGTCTGTTTGGACATAAGAGTTAAGGCCATGCGGTTACAAAAAAGCGCATGTCCCAATGGCTGGTGGAGGCAATATCTTGAGCCTATGAGGCGCGCGGACTCGCTTCGCCCTTAGGAGTTAAAGCTAATTCCACGAGAGCAGTGGCTTCTTCTCGAGCTTTTCTTAGTGGATCTTCTATGGATGATATCTGTGCTGCGGAAGGATGGTTTCCACCGAGCACTTTTATCAAGTCTTAGAGTCCGTATGCGAGGATGGCTCCTGGCTCCCGGGTTCTCTCCACTTGAGCGGATGCTTCCTTGGATCCCAGCTATCAGGTACGTCAGGCGTTATGGTATAGCGTTCCCATAGCAGATGACGTCACCGCAGCATCGAAGTGACCTATGAAAGGAAACATCTCGGTTACGTATGTAACTATGGTTCCCTGAATAGGGAACAAGATGCTGCGGTCCTGGCCATGCCGTACCTTGATAGCATTCTTCTTCTTCAGTCATGAAATCTGAGCGAAATGGCGGCACCCAGGTATACGATGCGTACGCATGCGTAGGGTGGTGCCAAGCGCTATTTGGCCAATAGGATTGGCGGGATGGTATAGGGCTTCAGACATTCGTCACACCGAAGGTGTTCCCATAGCAGGTGACGTCACCGCAGCATCTCGTTCCCTATTCAGGGAACCATGGTTACATACGTAACCAAGATGTTTTATGGCACTGCATAATATAATTGTGGCAGCAAGGTTCCTTTTACGCTAGAATGAGAGTATAGTTCCTAACCATATCGACATAGAAAATCGCAGCTTTAAATTTTCCATCGGTCTTAGTACACAGTGTAACCACAGAAGAGTCAAGTTTTAAATAGGAAAAATATCGAAACTCTTTGGTCATTTTTGTGTGAGATGCTAACGGTCTAATCAGATTCAGTGATCTATGCTACCTGGAGATCGACTAAATTGATTTGGAAACAGTAAAACTCAACTGTTTAACTCTAGGGGAATTGGAAAACAAGCCTACTAAAAAAGAAAAAGAAAAAAAAAGTGGAGTGATCCTTTAAGTAGGCTCTATCAACCTTGAGTGACATTCGATCAAATTTTGACAATTAAAAATTTGGCTTTTTTTATTTTTATTTTAAGTGGGCAGGTTTTTGGGCTAGAAATTGCAATTATCTATCTAATAACTATTAACTATCTATTAACTATCAATTTGAGAGCTATGGATCCTCAAAATAATTATCTTAAATATTTAATAATTTAACAAAATAATTCAACTATTAAACACTAATAAAAACAATCAGCAATTGCACTTTAAAACATTTGTCTCAAAACAAAATGCTTCCTATTTGATTTTGCTTCAAGCATGATATAAATAAGGTATGAGGTTTCATTAATGTGTACACCTACCCTTACAGTATTAAATACAGTGTTGGTAGC
Source organism: Carassius gibelio (assembly GCF_023724105.1). Classification (NCBI taxonomy): domain Eukaryota; kingdom Metazoa; phylum Chordata; class Actinopteri; order Cypriniformes; family Cyprinidae; genus Carassius; species Carassius gibelio. Next base: position 17,915,200 of record NC_068401.1, on the reverse strand, counting down.
ATAATCTGATAGGTAGCTCCTGGCACAACATATATGTTCAAATCCTTATATAGGGATTCAGAAGGTTTGTAAAGCTCCATGATTTTGAAAAGGATACTTAGTTCATTACAAGGACTACAGCAATGTCATGATCAAGCTTAGGGTGAAACGTTTGTTATCATTGTGATGTAAAGCCTCAGCAAAATATAAGTGTTAAGATAAAACACGTATATACATCTTTTGTTACAGAGTTGCAAAATAACTTTCCATTCTTATGTGCCTTTCTTTTAAATGGACAGTCGACCTACAGTAAAATTATGCTTCAGAGTAAGGTTTTTGTCATGGTCAAAACATCAAATGAGAGACCTATAACTGAGTATTTGCATGAAATTCTTGAAAGCAAAACAACACCTTTGTTTACCACATTTGTTATTTAGAAATTCTGCATAACAGAGATCTTTTGATTGTGATATTTGATTGAAATGTTGAATTGCCAATTTCTATCTTAGTGCAGAAGTTGACAAGAGCACCTTAGGGTTTATAGAAGTTTCAGAATGCTTTTATCATTTCTCAGTTTATAATTGTTTGTTTCTTGAAAGGTTTCAGTCTATTTTCACAAATTTGCCACAAATCTAATCTTTTGCCTTCACATATTATGCAATTCACATTACCACCGCATGAGGGCAACAAACATAGCAGTCCTCCCCATGTAAATTTTGAAAGCTGAGATTTTAGTACAGATGTGGATGTTTAACTGTGAGGATGACCAGCTTTTCAGTGTGATAAAGTGTGAGGTAAGACTCCTCATCCATTTGATGCTTTTGAAATGTTATTGTACTTCAGTGGTATGTTAGTAATATCTCCAAAGATATTAAAGGGGTCATATGATGTGATTTAAATTTTTCCTTTCTCTTTGAAGCTCTTGGTAGATAAAGAAGATCTGTAAAGCTGCAAAGACTAAAATCTCAAATCCAAAGAGATATTCTTTATAAAAGTTAAGAGTCAACCACTTGTACCTAAAATGGCTTGTTCTAACACGCCCCCACATGTCTATGTCACAATGTGGAAAGATTTGCATAACGTTGCCCAAATGTTCACGCAAAGAAAGAGGGCGTAACTTTTATTTTTGCTGTTGCCGCCGGCAAATGTTGTGGAGATGCTGTGTGTTTCATTGTGAAAGCGAAGCCACTTTGTTTGGCCTTCCAAAAAAGGACACAACTAGAAATCAGTAGTTCACCATTGTTCTGGAATAGTTCAACCCAAATATTCAGATATGTGCAGCACATTTTGTGGAGGATGAGAACTGTTTCCTGTGAGAGTAGCCTACATAGTCTGTTTCTATAAAGTGGGGCAGTTCCATCTTTGCAAGGACAGTCTGGCACTTCTGACTCACAGTCTGTAAGTACGTTTCATTTACATATTTAAATAATTTGCCACTGATGATTCAAATGCGAATTTTGAGCAGTGTAAAGTAGTGCTTGTTGTTTGTTGTTTCTCTGATCACAAACGTAAACATGATTTTATGTTTACATAGCGTAATATGCAACACAATGCGTAAAGAGATCATATAAGTCAGGGTTCCTCAATTAGTTTTCTTCAGGGGCCGAGTTCTGCCAAAAATATCAAGCCAAGGGGCCACTGACCTCGGCTATATTATAGGCTATATTGTTTGTTTGTTTGTTTGAATGATTGATTCTTAAATTGTTACAATAATTGCACAAAACATGATGTTTCATAAAAGGAAATATTAAATGGTTAGAGATTCAGACTCGTAATCCAAAAGGTTGCGAATTTGAATGTCGGGCTGCCAGGAATTGTGGGGGGAATGAATGTACAACACTCTCTTTGAGGTGCCCTTGAGCAAGGCACCAGACCCCCAACTGCGCCCCAGGCGCCACAGCATAAATGGCTGTCCACTGCTCCGGGTGTGTGTTCATGGTGTGTGTGAGTTCACAGCTGTGTGTGTGCACTTTGGATGGATTAAATGCAGAGCACAAATTCTGAGTATGGGTCACCATATTTTGTATATTCCAGGGTTTTGGTTTCATTTCAATGCATTTAATTAAGCTACGCTCAGATCCATCCCTGCTGGTTATTGGGATAAAGACTTGGGTTTATTTTATGATGACAGATTGAAAATATCAATGTTTGATCAATTAGTTGCTGAGTCAAGCATTCATTTATACCAGTGGGATTTAAGGAAGGTTAGAGCATAGAATTATTTGCAACAGATGCTGAAGGCCCAGTCTGGAAGCAGCACAGACTGAGGTGAATAAAGTAAAGTACTTTGTCTTGCACTGTCTTGGTGTTTCAGATATTGTTGCAGACATTAACTCAACTTATCCAGGAGAGAAGCTCTTTTATTCAAATCCTCTTGCCAAATGAACTGTATTCGATAGGAAACAAGGGATGCCAGATGAAGCTTTTTTGGAACTACACGCTGAGCAACATTCTGAAACATTCTCTTTGCATTTGCTTGATCTCCTCCGACAAAAACGTTTTCGCTTGGGTTGCAGTAAGAGAAATTCTTTGTGTCGCCTCCAGATGGCTTGAATCCTATGGCTCATGTAAATGAATGGTCCATAAATGAATAAGGATTTAACTGAATCACAATGTAATCTTGGTTCCATTTAGAAGTCCTTACAGTCCACTGTTTAGGTTCCATATAGTTCTCTTAAGACTCCATTCAGTCTTCAAGCCAAGAGTTGACTGATTAAAGCCAGAGAAGCAGGAGCAGGAGACGACGTAATGATGATAAGAAAAAGTTAGAATAATTTTAGTTGTGTATATTTCAATGCTTTGACCTTGTCTGAGCAAGATGAAACAACAATGAAAATGCATAAGCAAGGAAAATAATAAGAAATGTAAAACATAAAAAGCATCAATGATTAAATCTATGGTCAAATAATAACAATTATATAAATGATACGAATCATAAATGATAAAAATGACCAAATTACATGACTGGCTAATGATTATAAATTATAATGTAAACATATGAAAAAATGTTTATAAATGTAAAACAAGGAAAAATACAACATAAAAGCATGATTTCTCTTTTGATGTAATACATAGTTTGCATTTGAGAATCCTTAAATCCTTCACACATTTTAGCAGATGTTTAAAAGTGTTTTTTTTTCCTGTTGTGAAACAGGCAGAAGGACATCGCCCTACAAGGATTATACATAATAATATATTCCTCTTCAGGAGAAGAAGTGAACAAAGGTTCCTACTTCATGTTAAATGTTCTCAGGATTTTTAATATACAGTTCAGCTCCCATAGCACACATTATATTCAGGTTTTGAACATAAACTCCCTCTCCTGTGGTGTCACAGAATGGCATCTTTTACAGAATGTCTTAATTACTTTCAGTTTTGAAAAGTTATTTCATACAAACTTTACCTCCATCTGCTAGGACTCAAAGTTACATGAATTTATGTTGTGTACAAACATCTGAGTACTTTAATCCTCTAAGCACAGTACGAATCATGCCTTTGGCTTTAGTCCATATTACAAAGCTACCAGTTGTTCATAATTTGCCTCTTTGAAAATAGTTGATTAAATGAAACAGACTCACACTCCACGATTTCTCATATAGTCAGAGATGGATTGGACATGCAGTAACAAGAAAGTGTCACAAGAGCAATGGAGTCATTCGATTATATAGTCAGTGTGACGGTGTGTCATGGTTTACTGCAGTTCTTAACCCTTCTACGAAATAGGCTTTAAAGTACATCTTGTGAAAGCTAGTGAGGAGAAAATAAAATAGTTTTGCTCACACAGTGATTCTTTTTTTTATATACATTTGAACAACCTCTAACTTGGCTAGGAAATTTGACAATGACATCTACACACTTCATAGGGACACTGTGAATATTCAAATCATCATATATTAGAAAATTAAGAAACAATAAAATTAACTATATTTAAACTTTAAACTTCATATAACATTTGCAAATGCCTCAAACATTCATCACAGCCTTATGATTATTATTATATTTACAATAATTTACTATTTTATCTTGGAATCATGCTTGTTTGGTGTATTTTGCCTTACTCTTCTGTAACCAAATCTGAATTTCTTTTGACATTTAATACAGGAACCATGGTCCCACACCAGCTAAGCACCCTCTGGCTCTGCCTGCTACAGTAGCCCAAAAGCTCTCATGGTTGAGCTGGAAGGAGCAAACCACTCTAAATGGTTTTACCTCAGAGGATCAGTGTTCACAATTTTAAGGGTGAGATAAACTCATTAATGGCATAGGAGTCAATGAACAATAAACTGGGTTAAGAGAATGCATTGAAATCTTAAACACTTCACCTTTAAGGAGCAGCATGACAAACAAGTGACTCATAGAGTGTTAGCTTTAATGAGCACTGACAGAGACTCAAACAAAACAGAACGAATTCTGCAGAATTTGACACAGGAATATGAGCATACAGAGATAGCCTTGATTTCAATATTTAATTGTAGACTAACATTACTAAAATTATTATGATGACAGTACAGTTCACTAAGACTGAGAATATTAAAGTTGGTGTCTGAGCCAGGATGACTTTCTGTGTGGGGTTGCATGTTCTCCCTTGTGTTGATGTGGCTTTCCTCCATATACTTTGGTGTCCCCAAAAATCTAATGACATACATATATACTACAAAATTGACAATAGATGTAAATATGAATGTGTGTGTTAGCCCTGAGACTGAATTAAGTATTGTTACCATATATGGTGAATAAATTTAACACTGTTTAATATGTAATTGTACAGTAAAATACTATAAAATGTATGAGCATGGACGTAAAAACTATGAACTGACACACAATTTATGTAAAAAAAGAAAAAGAGTCCTATTTTGTTTGTAAAACTAGAATTTTTTTATATATTAATGCTGTCACATCCTGTTATACATCCACTAGTTAGAATTACAACTTTAAAAGCATAGATTCATGTGATGTGTGGGATGATATCAGGCAAACAAGTTCTACCGCTGGCTGACATATTCACTGGATTTTGATATTGGTGTACTGTATTTAAAGATATTGATTTGTTTGATTTTATATATATATATATATTTTTTTTTTTTCTAAACCACTTGGTTAATTTCCTAAATATCAAAATACTTAGGTGTTCTAAGTGCTCAGTGTTATCAATGTAAATAGTTCTGTATCAAAAGTGAACTTTTGACAAATGGTTTTAAGATTATCTGACCCAAATTTGGCAAAAAGATAAAAAAATTTAAGCAGGTTTAACACAAGCTATGGTGTTAGCTTTCACTGTTATGCTGATGATTCTCAGCTCTATATTTCTTCGCGGCCCAGTGAAACACACCAATTTGAAAAAGTAATGGAATGCATAGTCGATATAAAAAACTGGATGATGAGTTATTTCTTACTGCTAAATTCAGAAATAAACAGAGGTGTTAATTATAGGACCTAAAAACTCTAAACAAGACTTGATGGTTGCTCTGTCAATTCTTCGTCATCAGTTAGGAACCTTGGTGTTCTATTTGATCTCAATCTTTCCTTAGAAAGCCACGTTTTTAGCATTTGTAAAACTGCATTTTTCCATCTCAAAAATATATCTAATTTACGGCCTATGCTCTCAATGTCAAATGCAGAAATGTTAATCCATGCATTTATGACTTCAAGGTTAGATTATTGTAATGCTTTATTGGGTGGTTGTTCTGCACGCTTAGTAAACAAACTACAGCTAGTCCAAAATGCAGCAGCAATAGTTCTTACTAGAACCAGGAAGTATGAGCATATTAGCCCGGTCTTGTCAACACTGCACTGGCTCCCTATCAAACATCGTATAGATTTTAAAATATTGCTTATTACTTATAAAGCCCTGAATGGTTTTGCACCTCAGTATTTGAATGAGCTCCTTTTACATTATAATCCTCTACGTCGGCTACGTTCTCAAAACTCAGGCAATTTGATAATACCTAGAATATCAAAATCAACTGCGGGTGGCAGATCCTTTTCCTATTTGGCGCCTAAACTCTGGAATAACCTACCTAACATTGTTCGGGAAGCAGACACACTCTTGCAGTTTAAATCTAGATTAAAGACCCATCTCTTTAACCTGGCTTACACATAACATACTAATATGCTTTTAATATCCAAATCCATTAAAGGATTTTTAGGCTGCATTAATTAGGTAAACCGGAACCGGAAACACTTCCCATACCACCCGATGTACTTGCTACATCATTAGAAGAATGGCATCTACGCTAATATTAGTCTGTTTCTCTCTTATTCTGAGGTCACCGTAGCCACCAGACCCAGTCTGTGTCCAGATCAGAGGATCACTGCAGTCACCCGGATCCAGTACGTATCCAGACCAGATGGTGGATCAGCACCTAGAAAGGACCTCTACTGCCCTGAAAGACAGCCGAGACCAGGACAAATAGAGGCCCAGATACAGATCCCCTGTAAAGACCTTGTCTCAGATGACCACCAGGACAAGACCTCAAAAAAAAAGATGATTCTTCTGCACAATCTGACTTTGCTGCAGCCTGGAATTGAACTGCTTGTTTCATCTGGTCAGAGGAGAACTGCCCCCCCCAACTGAGCCTGGTTTCTCCCAAGGTTTTTTTCTCCATTCTGTCACCGATGGAGTTACGGTTCCTTGCCACTGTCGCCTCTGGCTTGCTTAGTTGGGGTCACTTCATCTACAGCGATATTGTTGACTTGATTGCAATTAAATGGACAGACACTATTTACCTGAACAGAGATGACATCACTGAATTCAATGATGAACTGCCTTTAACTGCCATTTTGCATTATTGACACACTGTTTTCCTAATGAATGTTGTTCAGTTGCTTTGACGCACACAATGAAAGCACAGAAAATGCCATTTCCAATCACAGACTTTTAATGCACTCTATATTTACATATCAAATCTACAAAATAGGTGCATGTTAAAATATGCCTGGTGAAACTCATTATTTCCAGTGCCATAGCCCTTTACACACAATCCCAGGTAACTTACATCTCAGCATTACATTTTGATACAGTAAAGTAAGCACAATGCAAACAAAAAGTATACTGGCACTTCAGAAGTAGCTTAAACACACTGTTAAAGCAGATCCAAACTGGGATTCAGTAATTTTCTGTTGTCAAGTTGAGGATTTTATTTTGAGTTTCCTCTTTTCCTGTTAGTTTGAGAATCAATGGCAACTCACTCACACACACACACACACACACACTACAGGCAGAAGATTCTCGAGAGTACACACAAAGCTGTACCAGGATCAGTTTTGCTGTAAAGAATGACACAGAACGTGTCATTCAATGTGGACAGAACTGAGAGGAGCTAACCAGTTCCCAGAGGCACAGACAGCAACCGGTCCAAAACTACAGCACCAATAAAGATTAACTTCATATAGACCACTTACAGTATTTGAGATACAGTAGATGTCACACATTCACAATTCATTCAAAAACTACTGCAATACATATTATATATTCTACAGCAGAACAGATCAATTTAGTTATTTGTTGCACGTATAGTAGTAAATTCCTTTTTGTGTGTGTGTGTTATTATTCAGTTGATCAATGTTTTGAAATTGAGTTGTGATGATTCCCCGGTCATGCTGTCCATTCCACTAACACATGACTAAAATATACAAACAGATATGATTCAATAAATCTAATCAAGTGTGCAATTTGTGGTACTGCAAATCACATTTCTTGAAAGAAACAAAAATATTAAGAATTTTTTTGGACTAAACAAATACCAGTGTCTCAGTGTAAATGATTAGTAAATTAACGGAATGAATATTCAGATAATTCAATGTAGCTGAGAAAAATTGAGAAAAAAAATATTAATTTTACTTTGCCATAAATGGGGTAACAATTTCAAGTTAATTAACTTTCTGTATTATTTTAGTATGCCATGAAGGCTGTGCTTAAAGCCACAGGTTACAAACTTTCAAACAAACAAATTAAAGTCCAAACTCAAATCAGAATGATTATATCTTATTATCAAGTTATAATAATCTATATATAAGAGAAAAATCTCCTGTTGTATGGGAATATGATTATCAGAAATAAAATATACTATAATCCTTTAATAATTAGATTAATATTAATTTACATTTTAAAAGTGGGAAATCCTGTCACAGACTGCCACTGAGTATGGTAAGGGATTGCAGTTATTTTAAACTGACCTTTTAACATTGAAACATTTATCAGTAAATAACACAGATAGAGAGAAGTTAATCTAGCTGTTTCCTTGCTACTTCAGTTACTCTTAAATATCTTTTAAAGGTCCTTCACACACAATGAGCTGTAATAGTGCTCTCACACTACCTTATGTACTTATATTTAGATATTAATAAAAATATTGAACACTTACTAAAATGTCCTCATCAAATACTGATATTTCTCTTTGCTCATGCAACCTCGGATTCTGTGCTTTAAAGGAATGAAATGATTTCAAATGATTTTACCTGGCACCTTGAAAAACTGACAAGCCAGCAGTAGCTACTAAACCCTAGTTTTATTTTTAAATGAATACTTGTGCTATCACTGGCTGGCTGGCACAAAGTATGTAGCTGTAAAAAGCATCAACCATTGAGCTTCTCCTGCAAATTTACATTCAACATTGCTTAAAAACCAGAATCTGCTGTTTTAGCTGCTTTGATGACTTGGCATGGTTTAGGCACTAACACAAACTGCAAACTTGCAGGAGGGCTGCAGTAAGGTACTTAGCATTTGTTTCTCATTTATGACCTTTACAGCTGTTAAATGCTGTTGCCTGTCATTTCGCACACACACTCCGGCCTTCATGGAGGTGGGGGTAACTTGACATCCAAGAGACTGTAAGCAAAAATGTTCCAGAAGATTCCACAGAGGATAAAGAGTGTGTAGACACTGAAGAAGATCCAGAACAAGGACTGTTCCTGCAAACGCTGTTCATAGTTCTGAAGAACCACAACACCAAGAGTGAGGCCCACTGCCACCCCCCCCAGATGGGCCACAAAGCTGGGATTAGGGCATGGTGGGAATGCTGGGGGATAGAATCGAAGCCAGACGGCACGACCGAACTCCACACTCACTGTAGATACAGAAAGTAATGTAAGGGTTTATATATACAGTTTATGACAAGTTTCATTTAAAAAGACAGCTAATCTTATATGCAAAAAACTTAAGTGGACAAAGTCATTTTTTATGTTTTGCTTTTATTTATATTTGGATGTTTCTTAGACTTATACTGACATTGGATGCAAATGTTATCCATGTCATTGTAGGAAATTTTGCAGGTATTTGGTAACTATAATTGTATATAAGTGAAGATAAAGTGAGTAGCATTCAGCTCATCATCTTATCTTGTGAACCAACTTATGTTATGTGCAAATCAATTGTGGGGAAAAACATTACTTAATGGACTTTCATTGATTAGAACAGTTCTGTACGTTTCCTACTAGTTCTGGAAGAACTGGCATATTATAATGGTTTTGGGTTTGTTCTAGTGACATTTACAACATCATATCTATTATTTTTTAAAGATTAAGAAAATGAGAATACAAAAATAAATATCCCCCCAAAAAAGCTTAAATCTCTAAAATCAGCTGATAACAAAAATGGTAAAAATATATTGTCAATCCCCTAGAATATCATGATCATTTAATATTTCAAGCACAGACTTATAGTCTCACAAACTAAATACTATTTTAGCATGAATAACATAAAAACAGATAACATACTGCACACCAGAGCCATTGCCATGCGAAAGAGCTTGAACTGACACTTCATTCCTGACCAGTTCTGTAAACAGAGGAAGAAAAACATTAAATTAGGAGAAATTACAAGAAAATTTGTAGTTAAGAGAGAAAAAAATTAAGTATTTGTTCTTCTACTCCTCTGGTGTTGTTCCAGGGAATTGGTTTTGGTACAACATTTTATCAAGGTTGCTTCAGACTGAGATGTATATTTGTTCTGGCATTTTCAGTGATCCTGTGACTATCACAGCTGGCAAAGGTAGCAGAATTAACACCTGTGATTCATCAGCTAATTCAAGGTTAGTCTTGCAGTTTTGCATGTATTATACATAATAAATCAGATTAGATTTGACCTAATGTGAGTTCAGTTTTTGTTGTAGACAGTCTGGGTGCAATCTGAGTCCATACCATGTACCAGTGCTGACACTAAAGGTTCTATCTGAAATGCTGAGCAAGTACAGGAGGGTTCATGATCTGACTTGAGAGACTGTGGACAGTCCCGGTGTTAATATTTAATGACTCTGGCCAGGTCATTATGCAGTACAAAACACCTCCATTCATTCAGAGAGAAGGTCAAAGCTTCAGGAAATAGCACATACGTCTTTGATTGGTCAAAAAGGAGGAAGAGCTTCAAAATATACATTTTATATAATAATACAATACAATAATTGTCTATAAGTTGATTCTGTATTGACTGAGATAATGCAAAACAAAATATGTTTCCGGGGAATCTGTTATTTTATTACCACTGAAGAAAACAGCATCAAGAAATGAACATTCTATAAAAAGAATAAAGTCTTAATGCAGAGATCAAAACAAACACAACCTGTGTGTTTACATGCGCGTTCTTAAGCCGATTATGCTTAATAAGCTGAAAACGCAAACATGACCTGTTTTCTTTTATAAATGGGGTAAGCATAAACTGGTCAACACGGGTAGTTTTTTGCATCTTACCCCGATTTCGCGTGGCATGTAAACACAATAAAAAGCTTTCTGTCGGCTTATTAAAGTGCACATGTGTGATAAGTGTCAGGAACACATCATTAGTGCAGATTTAAGTGCATCTATACAGAGAATGTTGTAAAGAAGGAAATATAGGCCTGCATTTATAACACCATGAGAGGATAAAGACACGTTGAGAAGCTTTATTTAACATCTCAACTGACAATGTATGGAATACTCTAAGTCAGATACACAAATGATTGCATTTTGAAGTCCCTGCAGGGAACTTTTTAACTAAGATTTCTTAATTAAGTAATCTAAATGCAGCTTACTTGCAATGTCTGGGGGCTTTATAAAACAAGTTTATCAAATAAGCCAGGTTTATTTCAGTCAGTCTGACTTCTTGTCACCTTTTTTTTCACTATTGAACAGTTCCACTCATTCTCTACTATAGGAGAGAAAGAATTTTATAAACTTGTTAAATCATCTAAACCAACAACATGTATGTTAGACCCTATACCATCTAAGCTCCTAAAAGAGGTGCTTCCAGAAGTCATAGATCCTCTTCTGACTTTTATTAATTCCTCATTGTCATTAGAATGTCCCCAAAACCTTCAAACTGACTGTTATTAAGCCTGTCATAAAAAAAAAACACAACTTGACCCCAAAGAACTAGTTAATTATATACTGATCTCGAATCTCCCAAGATACTAGAAAAGGTAGTATCCTCACAATTATAGAAAAATGGTATCTGTGAGGATTTCCAGTCAGGATTTAGACCGTATCATATTACTGAGACTGCTCTCCTTAGAGTTACAAATGACCTGCTCTTATCATCTGATCGTGGTTGTATCTCTCTATTAGTTCTATTGGACCTTAGTGCTGCTATTGACCACAACTTTCTTTTGCAGACTTGAACACTTTTTTTTGGCATTAATGGAAGTGCATTAGCATGGATTAAATTGTACTTATATGACCGCCATCAATTCGTAGCACTGAATGGAGATGTATCATATCGATCACAAGTGCAGTATGGAATACCTCAAGGCTCAGTACTAGGGCTGCTACTCTTCATGCTTTATATGTTACCCTTGGGAGATATCATCAGGAAACATGGTGTTAGCTTTCACTGTTATGCTGATGATACTCAGCTCTATATTTCTTCGTGGCCTGGTTAAACACACCAATTTGAAAAACTAATGGAATGCATAGTCGATATAAAAAACTGGATGACGAATAATTTCTTACTGCTAAATTCTGAAAAAAAACCCAGAGGTTTTAATTAAAGGACCTAAAAACTCTGCATGTATTAACATAGAACATGCTGCGTTCTCAAAACTCATATATCAAAATCAACTGCTGGCGGCAGACCCTTTTCTTTTTGGCGCCTAAACTCTGGAATAACCTACCTAACATTGTTCGGGAGGCAGACACACTTTTGCAGTTTAAATCTAGATTAAAGACCCATCTCTTTAACCTGGTTTACACATAACATACTAATATGCTTTTAATATCCAAATCCGTTAAAGGATTTTTAGGCTGCATTAATTAGGTAAACCAGAACCGGGAACACTTTCCATAACATCCGATGTACTTGCTACATCATTAGAAGAAGCATCTACACTAACATTAGTCTGTTTCTCTCTTATTCTGAGGTCACCGTAGCCACCAGTTCCAGTCTGTATCCAGATCAGAGGGTCACTGCAGTCACCCGGATTCAGTACGTATCCAGACCAGAACAGAGAATGAACAGAGATGACATCACTGAATTCAATGATGAAATGCCTTTAACTGTCATTTTGCATTATTGACACACTGTTTTCCAAATGAATGTTGTTTAGTTGCTTTGACGCAATGTATTTTGTTTAAAGCGCTATATAAATAAAGGTAACTTGACTTGACTTGACTTGTCAGTTTATGTGGTTCATAATATGTCAGACTAACTGAAAAAAGGCTGGCTTATTTGGTAAACTTGTTTTATGAAACAGGCCCTGGTTACTGATGTGCATGTAGATGGGGAAATCTGGTTATTTAAATAAGTGGGTATTTGTGAGTTAACAGTTTACTGGTTTGCATGTAAATGTGCTTAATATCATATGCATGACTAAAAGGTGAACCTTATAATCTTTCAGCTACTTGATAAACTGTATCTGAAATAGAGATGGAATGTGAATCACGCACATACACAACAGAGAGGGTTAACTGCTTGAGTTTGAGTAATTTTTAGTGACAAGAGACATCAGGCTGAACTTCACACTCATCATTTATCTTGACAGTCTGAGTCAAGGGCATCCTGATATTTTTCAAAGGAGATTTTAAACGGGAGCTGAGTTAAGACTGAAGTCTATATACTAAACATACAGTACCACTTAGTATCACCACTGTGATTAATGGCATATTTGATATCTCTTAGCATTATCAAAAACTGAACAATAATCATTTTTTTTGGAGCAAAACATTTTCACAACAGCTCAAACTGCTATAATAGAAAATATAGAAATTTCTTGATTACCATGACAACATTGGCAAGGTGGGCGGAGACCAGAGCGTAGACTCCGCCTGATGAACCGACAACAGGTGCTGTCATGTCTGTCACTGACACTGCCAATGAACCTGCAGGAAGGCAATGCAGACAAAAGTCACGATGACAACAACTTATGTTCAGGCATCACCAATATATTCACTTTCTTTTAAAAAAAGTAATTAAAAAATAATAATATTTGAACTAATGACGGCAAATGAGATTTAAAAGTTGGCAAATGGCAAGAGTATCAGTGAGCACTGAGTTCATGAGAATTCTGCCTAAGATCTTCTTAGAAAATTAGGCACTCATTTTGATCATGTTATTTGGATAGTACAAAAAAACAATATCAAGTGAACAAGTGTAAAAAGTGTAATGTCTTTATGTGGATATAAAAACCAACATGCAACCTCTAATTACTATATCAAGTCTCTCTAGGCAGAGAATGGCAATGGCTTGTAAAGATGTAATTATGTACATCCACATTCACACAAGTGAATACACACATTGTGATCAGACCTGAACACCACTGTTGATGAATGTGAAATAGTAGAGGGATGTGACTTAGTGACACCTCATGGGGTTATTTCATTTTTAACTGGCTTTTTCATGTTTCTGTAGATGCAATGCATATACTGTATCTCTACAACATTTTAATGCTCTAATAGGATATCCATAATAGGATATAATAGGATATAATGAAGGATAGCAAATGTGCAGAAGAACCATCAGATATTAAAAGTATAATTCACTAAAAAAAGAAAATTTACCAATAATTTTTGATCGGGCAGAAACAATCGGTTTATTTTTTCAATTAAAAAATAAATAAATTTGGGAGGGGGATGAAATGTGAGAATAAAGATATCAATAGCACTCTTTACACTCAGCTTGGTTCAGTATTTTCTCGTTGTAAAAGCAGAAGGTTTAAATACAATACATTTTCTCTCAAATTCCACTCAGTTTAGGGCAAAAGATAAGACCAGGAAAGTCCTCTGGCTATGTAAATCACAAAGATTTTTGACAAATTATTGCAGAATATAAAATAGTTAAACTTGCATAACCAAACCTGTTTATCTATGCTGCAAGCTCTACAAACAGTCCAAAATATTCCAAAAATGTATGACTAATTTCCCAGTTCTGGGTCTGGGCTGCAGTTTATTGAGGGCTGGGGTTAAACTGCCCCCACATGACATCTGCTGCTGATTTTCCAGGAGCACACACACACACACACACACACACACACACACACACACACACACACACAGTGATATTAGCTGCTAATGTCATCAGGGAGAATGAAATGACATTTCCATTTCAAATCAAACCCCACAGCTGATAGAAAATGCATGTGAACTTCCCCCCTCCTTTCTTCTCTCCTTTGCTCTGCATCATTCTCACTTTCACTCCTCATGCCTCTTCATCTCTGTTTTTCTTCCATTCTCCAGTCTGTTTTTTTGTTGTTTTTACCTCTCTGTTCCTCTCAGCAGGGGTTGCAAACTGTTGTGTGAGGTTTTCTAATGTTGGAAAAGCTCAGAGTGTTTGTAGTGTTTAATCAGCTTTCCATTTGTTAATCTTCACAAGTCTGAAAGCACATGGCTGGACATGGAAATAATTATATAATCATTATGTTATACCAACATGTTCGCTTCCATCAGCTGACTCATTTGAATAATTTCCAGGATTTTGACTTGATTTTATGAGTTTTTAGAATTTCAACTTCAAGTAAATGACATAAAAATATAGTGGTTGGATCAAATCAAAATAGAAATTTTTACCAATGACAGTGTATAAAAGTTATATAATTGATGACTATTGGAATATACATTTTGTAATGATTTGTACAGTTAAATAGGTGTAGAAACATTATTTCTACACGGGCCCAAGGCCCAACGATTAGAACAACTAGAACAACAATTAAGATAAATGTGACCTCAATGAACTAGTCTGGATAAGTCATAAGTGTCATGTCATGATTAAAAGAGCTGCATGAACCCTTGAATGAAGGCTGTTGGGTATTAGGAGTCTGGAAAGGGATGAAGGATATTTCTCCAAGGAAAGGCTGCATCCTAGTGAAGATGTGTCCTTTCTAGACCAGTCCTTCTGATACTTCAAGACTAGAGTCCTTCTAAGCATCAAACACTAGAATGAGATGGTCTAATAAGTGTGCATGGACATACATGTTTCTACCTCCCTGGTTACAGAACGAAAATACTATTCAAATTATAATATGTAGAACACTTTACTTATATTAACTTACTGTATTAATGCGGTACAGGTAATGACAATGGTCTGTGGTCTCCCTGTGTCCAGACTGAACCACCTCACCAAACTCACCTCAAGAGCAGAGAATAAGATGCTTCAGAAAGTCTCAAAGAAACCTAGGATGATATCGGGGGATCTATTCTCTAATGCACAGTGTGGATAAGCACTGCCTCCACAGAAGAAGATAAATGTCTGCTTCTACATTGATTCCTGTTTCGCCCCCCCCCCCCCCAACAATTTGTGCATTTAGTGTTTACAAGAGAGCCAAAATGTACATGTTTATTCAGAAACCAAGCAATAATGATGTCTCCGAAGACAACAAGATGCTGTGCATGTCGCAACACACAAGTTTAAGTAACTGTTTTTATTACGTGATCACTATTGAGTTGTCTGTTAAACAGATCATTTGATATATTTATGCAGTTTTAACCTAAATCACAGCAGTGTCCAACTGTGAAGGACGTAGGCTGTCAAACATACACAACTATTAGCCAATCATAGCAGTGGGCGTTTACTTCTGAGTCTACAATCCTCCACAACTATTCAAACAGAGTGATCTGATGAGGGGAATTTGATCTGATGTAAAATTTCTTGATAACATTCTAAAGTGGATCTCAGAGAACAGTACAAAAAAATTACCCCTTTTAATGACCCCTTTAATTTGTGCTCAGTCAATCTTATAAGTCGAAGTGACAAATCTGTGTTGGCTGAACATGATCCAAATAACTGTTCATTTTCTGAAGTTGCTCCAGAACAATCATACGGCCATTTAACAGCAAATGTAATGCTTAGCAAAAACACAAAAATTTCAGTTCTAAGTTAAAAATGCAAGAAACTTTCACATGCTCATATGACTAAAGAATGTACTTTTTAGATGCAATTTTAAAGTTCCTCATTTTGTTTTGGAAGCTTAAATGCATTCAAGGTCCAAGAACAATTAAATTTTCTCATAATATACAATGCAGCATAAGCTCTTTCTCACAAATGGCTTGTTAAAGGATCAGGTCTCTCTTAACCAGTCCTTTCCAAACACATATTCTGCTCTGACTAGGTCAGATGGCCCAGTTTGTTGTGATTGATCTACTGCTAACAGTGCATCTGAATGCCAGCTCAACAGGCTTTCTCAGTTGTTGTATACACATTGATATCTACAGTATCAAAATCTTTCTCAACACTGTATCACTACTCAAAGTAGTAAGAATAACAGACAGTCTGCATTAATCAACACAATTTTAGGTAATAGTGGGCCTACAGTTTTTCAATAATTTGAGTTAGCAGAAGTTCACAGCTTTGCACTGGGTGTACGCATATAAAACAAACAGGTTTTGAATACTCAGTAGATTATGTAAAATATGTACATAAATTATTAATCATATATACAGGTTGTAACCCAGAGGTGCGAGATGGTACAAATAAAGTTTTTTGTTTTTTTATTGCCTTATCTTTAGTGAATAAGCATTTTGCAGATCCCATGTTGAACTCAGCAAGATATGAGAAGTAAAATGACAGGGACACAACAAAAGTTTGAAGTTATACAGGTGTGGTGTCACTTCAAAAATTAATTGAAACCATGGACTATTCACATACTCATACTTAGGGAGTACATGCAAAGTGATTTTTACTTTCGCAGTACAGAGAACAGTGTCTTCTAGATATGTGGACAACACAAACCAAACTATTCCAGGCCACAGCTACAGTTTTTGAGGGCGGGTCAACATACACAGTGTTCACAGTCAGCCAAAGAAGACTATAGGTAGGAATTATGCAAATGTGTAACCTATCCTGTTTATGCAGGAAGTAAGATTTGGAATTATTGATGATATGTTTCAATATTGCTTCAGATTTTTTCTGGGAGACAATAACTCCAGTTGTGGTGGACTTTGCTCTTTGAAATTTCGCAGAACTTTTAGATTCACAAACAGTTATATTACACATTACATGAAAGCTAATATCCGAAAGAGCATAACAGGGGCACTTGAAGGAGACTGCATTAAAAAAACACACTTTCTCATCACAAACAGTAAACCTAAAAATATATGCTGAGTTTGACTCACCTGCCAGTACGCCACACACATACACCAGGCCGATTCTCAAAGCTCCGTGGACCATCTCTAATGGCACACCCACCAAAAGTTGCATGGCCATATTTAGACCGAGATGTTCAATTCTGAAACATATAAATCAGCATTATAGCACAATTACAGATGTCCCTGAGAAAGGGATTAATATCTTTCCCCAGATTACATTAGATTAGTGTCTATAGTTATTTTCAGAAGTTGAACATTTTACAAATTTGGTGCACTCCCATAAAGACCTTCTGTTTACCATATTTGATGTGCTGTATGTATCTACAGTATGTACAGTACAGACCAAAAGTTTGGAAACATTACTATTTTTAATGTTTTTGAAAGAAGTTTCTTCTGCTCATTAAGCCTGCATTTATTTGATCAAAAATACAGAAAAAACAGTAATATTGTGAAATATTATTACAACTTAAAATAATAGTTTTCTATTTGAATATACTTAAAAAAATAATTTATTCCTGTGATGCAAAGCTGAATTTTCAGCATCATTACTCCAGCCGTCAGTGTCATGTGTAAAATCCAGTATATATCACATAATCATTTAGAAATCATCCTAATATTCTGATTGTTCTGAGTGTTGGAAACAGTTCTGCTGTCTAATATATTTAATGAATAAAATGTTAAAAATAACTGCATTTATTCAAAATAAAAATATATATTCTAATAATATATTTTCTTTACTATCACTTTTTATCAATTTAATACATCCTTGCTGAATAAAGGTATAGATTTTTTGGTCCCACTTTATATTAGATGGCCTTATATACTATGCACTTACATAAAAAAATAAGTACAATGTACTTATTGTGTTCATATTGTATTGTAAAACACTTTTGCTGCTATTGAGGTGGGATAGGGGTAAGGTTAGGGAGAGGGTTGGAGGTATGGGTGGGTTAAGGTGTAAAGTATGGGTCAACAGTGTAATTATAAATGTAATTACAGAAATTAAATACAGATGTAATTACACGTTGTTTTTTTTAAAAATATAAGTACAATGTAAAAACATGTATGTACACAATAAGTACATTGTACTAAATTATTAATTAAAATGTAAGTACATAGTAGTTAAGGCCACTTAATATAAAGTGGGTCTGGTTTTTTTTTTTTTTTGTAAAAGAACGAAAAAAAAAATTACTGACCCCAAATTACTGACCAGTAGTGTATATTGTTATTACAAAATATTTAGATTTTAAAAACATAGCTTCTTTTTTTTTATACTTTTTATTCATCAATGTATCCTAAAAAAGTATCACATGTTCTGAAAAAATATTAAGCAGCAGAACTGTTTCCAACTTTGATAATGAATCATCATATTAGAATGATTTCTAAAGGATCATGTGATAATGATCCTAAAAATTCAGCTTTGCATCACAGAAATAATTGATAATTTAAAGTATAATACATTTAAAAACTATTTTTTTATTTTATATTTTTTTATTTTAAATTGTAATAATATATCACAATATTACTTTTTTTCTGTATTTTTGATCAAATAAATGCAGGCTTGATGAGCAGAAGAAACTTCTTTCAAAAACATAAAAAATAGTAATGTTTCCAAACTTTTGGTCTGTACTGTGCAAACATGTTTATACGTGAATAAAAGCCTCAAGTAAATCTGTTTATCATATGAAGTAATCATTTCTTTTCAGAAGTCTTGGATTAAATCGCTCTGTTCTTTGGATTACTTTCACAATATCTTTATGCACTTTTTGAATATTCTCTAATTGATCATAGACCAAAAGAGCAAAAATGAATGTGATTACTGTACCATCACCTGCCCTTATCAACCTCCAGAAGCCAGTGGTGAACTCAAGAATATCTGATTACTTTAACTGATGCTATTAGGTTTAATTAGCAGACAACAGTTTTTTAATTTTTGTGTCTTTAAAAGCTCTTCTTTCAATAAACCTTAATTTAAGGAAGAACTGAGAATGCAGTCGCTGTTATCTTACATAATATTTTCAAAAACTAGTCATAAAAGAGTAATGTGTCAGAGATGAGGCATGTAGTGTGTGTGTTCTGACACACCAGTGACCTTATTCTGACATTCTGATTCTGAGTCATTTCCCAAATCCACCCCATTCCAATTTTGTTTAGTCCAGCTTTTTTTTCTAAAGCCCTGTTTACTTCACCAACTGCTCTAATTCTTTGACTTTCAATACTGCACATGGAAAACTGTTACACCTTTACATCAACAACAGCATAGTGACATATCTGGGGTGATAGAAAACACTCAACTACAGGTTATTTTCTTCATGTCACATTCTCGGTTTTCCTCAACATTGCATAGCAGGACAAGGTCAGAATAATTATCCTCATAGAAAAAGGACCTGAAATTCACTAAGCTTTAGATAACTGGGGCATATAACTTAAGTCATGGTGTAGGATGTTCATACACAGCTAAAAGAAAGAATCACTGACATACAGCTTATTCAGGATGCTGATGAAGATATCAGTCTGACAGACAAAAGAAACAAAAAAATGAAATGGAAGAGCCTTTAATAAAATATCTGAACTGAACGTGAACATCTCTGAATATATTAGCCAATATTCAGTACAAGCACTTACCATTTTTCACAACAAAAGACAGTTCATGTCCCCAGAAACAGCATATAAAAGTAACTCAATTGCTTATCAGGACAATCTGCAGGAATGATCTTGAATTATGAATGGCTAGGGGCTTGATCTGAAACTGATCTCTGCTTCAACAAAACCCACAGTTTCCAGAATAAAAGATAATTAAATCACTGCCATGAAAAGACTAAAATATGAGGGAAGATTGTATCTGATAAAGCAGGAACACATTGCACACATTTTTCATGAAAATCGCATGTATACATACAATCACACACAAATGATACCGTATGTACATATTGTACTGTACTTTAATAAAGATGTGACAAATAATTTTGCTGTGGCTTTGTTTAGAACTATTTTTGCTAGCTGGGAAAGTAAATGACAACACTGTGTCTTTGTCAGGGTTATGTTTGGTTTGTGTTCTAGTTTTCATTGTGACTTCAGTTGGCCTTTTCCCCTGTGACCTAGTTTCCTGTATTTTTTTGTCATTTTGTTCACCTGTGTCTTGTGAATTCACTCGTTAGTCCTTCGTTTGGTTTAATATTTATAGCCCTGCCTTTCATCAGTTTGTTTGTCCGTCCCACGTGGATTTATTAAAGACTGTTTATTTGATATCTGCCTCCTTTGAGCTCCTTTCCCGTGGCAACCTTTGACAGAATACAGGACCATAAGATGACTGAACTGAGCAATGTTAACTGGGCTGAGGATTTTCTCCTGGATATCCAGCAGGAGGGACAGCCTTTGGAGCAGTATGTGGAGGAGTTTCTGAGCGTGTTACATCTGTTGAGTTGGAGTGATTCCACAATAAATGCGTGACTCTGCATGGGACTGAAAGATGATTAATTTATTTAGATATTTGACTACACTCTTGATTTAAATGGTTCCAAGTTTCAAGTCGATGTAGAGTATTATCACCCTCCTCCCATCCAGAAGAACGTGGATGCTCCAACTCACCATAAGCAAGCTCCCTCCACATACTGTTTCAATAAGTCTGTTCCACCCGGATTTCCCCAAGTTCTCCTAAGCTCGTCCCTAGTCATCAGCCCAGGATCACTGGCTGCTCAGGTCTCAAGCCCACTGGCTGCTCAGAAATAGAGTCCACCGGCCGCTTTGAAAATCAAGTCCATCGGCCGCTCCATTGTCAAGCCTGCCAGCCTTGGCTCAAGCAAACCTGCGGGCCGCCACGGACGCAAGCCCAGCAGCTGCTGCCCTCTCAAGCTTGCTGGCTGCTTCACTTTCTCAAACCTTGGCCCAAAGGAAGAGGCTGAGGAGGTGGTTTTCCAAATCTCCAGCATGCCTCTCAGCGCTCATGGACATAGCTGTAACCCCAAGAAAGCTCTCCTTAGTCTCTGTCTTTGTTGGTCCTGTCCAGTTCTCCATCATCTTCTGAGACCCCCAAGTTAGCCAGCCCCGCTCCTCCATCCGCTCCGCCATGGTCTCCTAAGTCTCCCTGCTCCGCCATGGCCCCCGATCTCCCTGCTCTGACATTTCCCCCTGAACTGCCTGTTCCATGGCCACTGAACTCCCTGACATTGTCCTGGAGGCTCTCCTTGTCTCTGCCCAGCTCTAGTCTTGCACCAACCCCCAAGGTGCCTGCCCCCAACTCCCCATTGGTACTGTTCCGCCTTATGTCATTTTGTTCACCTGCGTCATATTTTACTCATTAGTCCTTTATTTGGTTTAGTATTTATAGCCCAGTTTGTCTGTCCTGTCTCTGTCGTTGAAAGTGTTTGTTTTCTCCATTTTTCCCACATGGATTTCTTAGAGACTGTTTGATATCTGCCTCCTTCGTACTTGTTTGAGCTCCTTTCCCTTGGCAGCCTATGACAGTCTTGGTATTAACTTGATTATTGAACTGATCGTAATCATATTACCACATGAGATTAGGGCAACAACACTCTTGCTTTGCTCTTCCAGTAAACACAAATTAACCTCTCATAAAAAATAAATAAATAAATACATTTGTGAAGTAAAGTACATTTTTAAAGATGTGATCCAGTATATAGTTTATTTTTATTTACTTATTTATAATTTTTATGTAAGGAATAGCATTAGCATGTCATGCAATAAAAATTGTCCCAGCAATCTTTTGTTTGGTAAGATATCAAAATAATCTCAAAGCTCTCAAGGACAGGATAATACCAAAAAGAACGTACACACAGAAAGTACCAGTTTTATTCTTGCATTGACCTTTAAAATGGCCTTTACCCATCAGATTACAAGCAGAATCATGTGAAGGGTGATTTAAAAGTGCAAATTAAAAAGGTTAGTGGACAATGCAAATAGAACATTCTGCTCCAAACAAAATGATGTTTGACACAACTGCTGACCATCTGAGATCATGTGGATAATATCATGTGGTGTTTAATGCTGCAATTCTGTGACACCATCTCAGATTGAGTCATGTCCTACCCACTGCCACTGATGAAACCAAGTTAGAGAGAGACTTTTGAAAAGCCTGTGTCTGCGTGTTCTCCTATTTGGATTCTGTTGGTGAGGCAGACAGAGCGGATCACTAGCTTGGGTTAATGGGGAGATTACTCTGTAGATAAGTGTAATATAAAACATTAAAACCCACAGATCACAGCACATCAGGCACATCACAAGGGCTCAAGCCCTCTATCAACCTGGGACACAGGCCTTCAGTCCTTCACGTCAGAAAAAAGCTTTTTGAAATGTGGTTTAATAGCATTATTTGTGACTAAAAAAGCTTGCATTGAGGGTCTAAGCATTTTAAAATGCCAGAAAAGAAACAGCTAATCAAAGCAGTATCTAAAAATGGCATGAATTAGCAGCAGTGGGCAAAATTTTGAGGCTGCAATATTTTTGGATGATTTGATATAAAAATATGTCTTTAAATTACAAAAGGGAAAAGGGGAATGTATTTAAGTACCATGAATGCCATATGCATCTGGGACAGGTTTTTATTCCTGCTTATTTACAGCTCTCTGTATTCTGATTTGTCAACTGTAGCATTGAGCTGTCAACATTTTTTTGTGTAATGACAATTAAACTGTAATACACCATCATTTTATCTCATATCACTTAGAGATCTCTTTCTCTTTTCATACCAATTTTTACAGTATCTCAAAAGCATTAACTAAAAAATGTAGTAAGTAAGTTTTGTTTATAGCTTTTTTTCAGTTTCAATAAGGTTAATTGTTTTAGGCAGTGTTTATGATAACTTACAGTACAATACATTCAACAACTACCATGCTCTGGACAAGTTTAACGCTGGGTAAGCGATCATAAGAGATCTCGTGATTACTGTATGTTAGCTAGCTAGTACAAAAGTAACTTGGATTTCAATTCAAATCTTGTACAGAAATTATTATTTTAATATTTTTCTTTAAAGGATGTTTAAACTAATCTTCATTTAACATTAAAATAATTCAAAATAAAATATTTTATATTAATGCATTAATAGAATTAAATTAACATATGAGTTATTTTGTAATAATATAACTAGTGTGTAACTCACCCTGCGTGCATGAAGATGTAGCTAAGGTAGCGCCAGGCCTGAGTTCTCAGCTGTGGGTGGTATGGCAATGGGCCCTTCAGGAAGTATGGTGATGACACTTGGAGAACCCAGCGGTTAAGTTGGAATCCGTAATACATAAAGACAACAACCTGAGAACAATGTGGAAAGTAAGTGCCTGTTACTAATGTGACACGTTTGCTGTCCTTCAATACATAGTGGGCCACCCACATAGGAAGCATTTTAAGGGCACCCTTCACACAATGGCTGTTCTAAATGGTAAGTGTTTTCAATATTGTTGAAAATAGTCCCTTATGCTCTCCAAGGCTACAAGTATTTGATCAGGAATACAGCAAAAATGTAACACTGTGAACTATTACAATTTAAATCAATTAAAAAACTCTTTAAAACATTTTACTACTTTAACATGATATCAAGTTGTAATTCTGTGTCACATGATCCTTCAAGAATCACTCCAATTTGCTGTTTTGTATATTATGTATTAAAGGGATTAGTACTATGGAGATGGTAAGAAAAATCTTTACAATTAATTAAATATAATTATTGAAATTAAAAATTTTTTATATTAGCCAAAGTTCGCATTTTACCACTGTCACTTCACACCCGTTCAGGTCTTGCTTTAGCTGGAAGGCTTTTTAATTTATAGCCTGCATGCTCTCCTGTGTATTTCTCTCTGGGTACTCCCTCAGTTTTCCCCACAATCTGCAGCTTCAGCAGCTGTACATGTAGGCCTCGAGGCAGCTTACTAGAATCTGTTGAGCTTTGATTCATATGATCTCCTACTGAAAAGTGGGGCCTGGTATAAATATTTACATTTTACTTGCATTTCTGGTAGAACTGGTGAAGTTTTTAAATTCAGTGACTCTCAAATTCATTATTTGTTCATTCATTTTAAAGGAGACTATAGTGTGCTCTCTAGTGACTAATCTATTTAGAACAGCAGTAATGGACCCACTTTATACAGTATTACATGTTTTAAACTACATGTACTAACATGTAAAGCAATCATTTGATACAGTCTCGGTTGTGTTTTCACATTGTTTTACAGATATACTTAATTACTGTGTACACATGTGTAATTACAGTAACAACCCATACCATTTAAACCACCTTTAAACCAAACCTGTCTCTAACTTTACCCTTATACAACCTAAATAGCAAAAGTGCTTTACAATCCAACAGACACAAAAAGTACACAACACTATTTTTCAACATAAGTAAGCCTACTTAAAGTCACCTACTATAAAGTGGAAACATATCTGCTGTTATGTTTGGAGTTTTTTTTTTTCAGTTTTTTTCTAGAATCAGTAGGAAATATATATATTTTTTCTTTTAATAAACTTCAGTTGTAAAGTTTATTCTTACCTCTGCTATAGTTATGGCCAGCATAAGCCATGGTGGTGGACAGTAGGTGTAACTGTCAAAGTACCACTTGCGGTCCACCTCTCTCGGCAAAGTCTCATAGGCAACATGACGCACAAGTCTCCGAGACAGACCCAAACCCACTTCCTCTCTCAGTGCAGAATTCCTGAGTTGCCGACTCCCCTGCAGGATCGCTCGACGGAAACTGTTTGAGCGCTTGTTGCTCATCTGAAAAAATTCAATAAATGAAAACATGACACAAACTGAACAGTCATGTTCATCAGCACTTTTCTTGTAAATATGCAAAGGATCATGTAACAATTATAAAGTCAATCAGGTTTGTATATACAGGCAGGCACAAACTTTTATATTTAGCTGTGAGAGCATTTACTGTGATCCTTATTTATATATATGGATGTTTGTTCTATACTAATTCACCACCCGGGTTTTTTGGGAAATATCCCTGATGCTATTGGTCTATGAAATGTCTTTCTGTCACTCTATCACACATCCCATATCACCCCAACCCCAAGGAGACAGAATGCCACTGTTGTCACTTAGCAACCGATTAAAGATTCCACACTCATCTCCAAGTCTCAGAGCAGCTGTGCAACAAACAGTGTGTATGTTATTGCATGTGTGTGTGTTTGTGCATATGAGACAATGCTGTTCAAACAAGCTTTTCACTGCTGAGGCAAAAAGCCCTCCTCAAAAACCTGGAATGTTCTTTTATCTCATGCCAGGCTCCTGATCAGGAATACAGGTCATGTATTATGTAAGTTGTGGAAGAGGCCCTGAGAAGGATGAAGAAATTTAGTTGGAAAGCCCCTAAAGACGTTGCCTTTGCCATCACATTGGGACTAAATGAAATAAAAATGTTAAATGTTAAAACATGACTAAGCTGAACTACAAAGCTTGTATTTTCACAATTCACACAGTAAAGCTATATAAAAATTCTACTTTGTGTAAAACTAAAGCCAGAAAAAAAATGAATGCAGCCCCCCGTCTGGATAACAGCTCACCTCAAATGATATTTTGTAGAGGAATATGTACACACAACCATGTGCAAGCTGTTTCAACTTATGTTTCGTTTGATATAGATATGCACACGGACACACAAAACAAAATAAGTACAAACACTGGCCAGGTTTGATACAGATTATAATAAAAAAAATTAAGGATCAGAGTTTGTATTTTTTATTTTTCTTTAATTCAGATTTATTAAACTGATCAAAGGTGACAGTCTTTCAGCTTAAATTCTGTTCTTTTGAAATTTTCAGTTCATCAAAGAATCATCAAAATGCATCATGGTTTCCTCAAAAAATGTAAGCAGCACTATTGTTTTCAGGTGTGATAATAATAAATGTTACTTGTGCACCACATGTGCACCAGATGGTCAGCATAATTGAAAAAGGGTGTTGATAATGCAAAGGACAATAGTAAACAGTGAGTTTTTTTTCAGTTAAAGTCAGTTCATCATTGATTCAGTGATGTCGTCATCTAGCTCAGTTCAGTTTCATATATACTATATAATAATTAATAATTAGAAGGTATTTACATGATACTCCAGGAAACTTTAAAAGAATACCACTGTTTTTCTAAAAAAGGTACATTTGGTAATGTTTTCATTATCATTATCAATTAATGAACATTTGTCAATATAAGGTAATTTTCATTTATCCATATGCTGTTGATCATTGATAATTAATTTTCTATTACATTAAATATTGTTAATGTATAAATCTGGAAATGTTAAAAATGCACTAATAAGGACTGAATGCTGTAAATCTTTTTGTGTGTTTTTCTTTTTTTTTATTCATGATGGCCAATCTATATTCTTAACAATAACCAAATGAAAAGTGTTACCAGACTTTTTTTGTTAGTGAATACTTGTTTAACTCACTGAAGATGGAAACATCACCATATATTAATCATAATGTGAAAGAAAATGTTTTAGACTTTAACCTCACAAACAGCCACTATTCATTTCCTTCTACTGTTACACAACAGTTTTCTTAAAATATCTCACATTAACAGTTACAGTCTGTGTGCCATAATTCTTTATACACACAACTGATATTCGCTTCTCCACAAAAACAAACAGACATTAAGTGCTCCCTGAGATGCACTTTTCTGTGGCATAATGATTTGTTGAAGATTTTTGTGTTGGCTGTTTCCATGGAAACCGCACAAGGAACAATATGGTATTTAGTGAGTACACACACAAATCATGCTCTTTACTACTGGGGCACCATGGTACAGCCAGCTGAAAGACTGTAAGGCTGAAGAAAAGGAGGAATTATCAGAAAATAATGGAATGATGCTGCCACACTTTAATTGCTTTCCATCACTGTAAACACATTATAGTGAAAACCTGGTTATTAATGCACATATATAGAATTTTCCATCCCTCCCAGTCTCCCTCTTGCATCTCCTTTCTAATGTTTTTACCACCTCTTAAAATAAAAATGTCATCCACCACTAGTTATTACAATCTGTCTTTCCCCTGTATCTCTGTTCTCACATTGTTATAGTGGACAATGAATGAGAGCTGTATGGGAACAAAAGAAGTGTAGAGACCCAAATTGCATGCTCCTCATTCCTCTCTGTCCCACTTTCACATGACCTGCTACAGCCAATCAAAACACAGAATCTGATTCAAAGTTTCCCTGCATTGCTTTATGGTACTATAGCTCTATTCTCCAGCCACTGTGGTGAACAATGAGACTCTTTGAAGAGTTGCTGTATGTGCGAAAGAAAGACTGAGAGAGAGTGAGAAAGAAACAGGGAAAAGGGCAGAAGAGGGTGTCAGATTGAGGATGGGTGGCATTCAGATATTCCCACAGATTTGAAGGCATTCCCATGCAAGTGGAATGGAACATTCCATGTTTTGGCTTTTAGTTCAGGGTCAGAAGTTCTACAAACCTCACCTCAAGTTCATCTTCAGAACTCACCAGGTTAACAAAATCCTGGTAGCAGATCTTTCCATCAGCATTTCCGTCAGCCAGGGCAAGAAGAACCTCCAGCTTGTGGGGGTCCAGTTCTGATCCATGAGCCGCAAGCAGGTCTCGGAAACGCTCAGTACTGATGAAGCCTGAATTCTCTGGGTCATACTGAACATATTACAAAGGAGAAACAGGAAATTAGAATTCCTTTTCACATTCTGATTCTAAAACATTTCCACAACCAATAAATAATTCAAAACAAATATTGTCTTCCATCTTTGAACTCATAACATGATGATTTTCATTATTGAGGAATTTATCCATTGTTTAATCTAAGAACTATAACCAGAGAGGCATTACTTGATTTCATCTATTAAATAAGTTAGAAAATAAATATTAGGGATTGCGAAACTAGTGTCTTAAGTGCCAAAAATTCTGTGTGTGATATATGAAATGCGTGATATATAATGTTTTTCATAAAACTGTAGAAATAATTGTAACCATTAATGTTGTTTAATATGAACTTAAGAATACAAAAACATGTGTTCAATGAAGAAGGTGGCCCTGATGCTTTCATTTACACAGAACAAAAGCAGCATCTGACCGCCTCTGATACTAGGGCATTGTAACCATTTCATTTAGTTCTCTGTAATCTCTAACAACTGAACAGAACTTTCAGAGCTGATGAGTTTCTGGCAAAGACCTGTTTATCCAGAAATGCTAGAGAAAGTCAGATGGGGTGTTAAGAAAAGGAGTCATTTGCATTCTTTCTCAAGTAAAATGCCACCCACAATAAGTGACAAAACATATTAATACATGTCAGATTATGTCCATAAAGTGGGTGAAAAGTTGTTTTATTACGTATGTATGTACATTAGTGAGTTTATTGAGGCAAAAGTCATATGGTGACATTTGGTCCCCCAAACTAAAGTCTGACCATTGGGGCCTACAAACATACATAATTGTGTTTAGATCATCAGAAAGATAAGGATGGTTTAACGGAATAATGTCAATAACATGATCTGTGTCTGATATTGTGTTTAGTGTCACTGAGTCAAAGTTCAAAGAGCTCATCCTGTTTTATTAATTGGTGTCAATGCGTCAGCCCTTCAGGCTTTCAAACATGAATTCACTGTTAAGTTCATAGGGCACTGTGACGAGCACTCCCAGAGGAATCAGCGTCGCCCTGGAAACCAAACCAAAACACCTGCACGTCCTCGTCACCGGCTGATCGGTCACAGCTGCTCCCCATCAGCCTGCACATTGAAAAGCAGCACATGTGGCACTGAGAAGAGGTTCTCAAACAGAACGCAAAGCTGGACTAACCCCTCTCTCCTATCCCCACAGAAAGCAGCGAGTGACCGACAGCCCACACCCTTTGGAGCACGTCAGGACACCCACTTTCCCCTTGATTGGCACAGAGGAGCACGGAGAGCACACGGGGAGCACCAACCAGCGGAAAGCAGATCAGGACACTTCACCAGGCACCCTTCACTTTTCAATAAACCCACCCTCCGGGGCTTTTGATTTCACGTACCTCTTGTCGAGTGGTTCTTCACCCCGTGACAGTGGTGGAGAATGCGGGCAGAACAGTGAGGAATCACCGACAAGGTCACCGCCCCAACTCCTAATTTTTTTTTGCTTTCTGTCAGCAGCACCACGGAAGGCGGCACGCGCGGCCCCGCGATGGAGGACGTCTTACAACGCCTCGCTGAGGTCTTCGAAAACACTGCCCACCGAGAGGGATGGCCAGAGGACGAGTGGGCACGTGCGCTGGCACCCCTACTCACCGGTGAAGCACAGAGGGCTTACTTCTCGCTCCCCCTGACGAGTGCCGACAGTTATGTCGAAGTGAAGCGAGAGATCCTGGCGAGGCTGGGCCTCTCCCCTGTAAGTGCCGCCCAACAGTTCCACGAGTGGGAATACAAGCCCCGGGTGCCAGCCCGTGCCCAGGCAGCCGAACTCAGCCGCCTCGCCCAGCACTGGCTGTTGGCAGGAAACCCCACACCAACACAGGTAGCGGAACGAGTGATGGTCGATCGCCTCCTGCGCGCACTACCTCGCGCCCACCGACAGGCCGTCGGCATGAGGGACCCACGTGACGTCCGGGAACTAGTGGAGGCGATCGAGCTGGCGGATGCCGTTCATCCCAGCGGGGCAGGGGACCGGCTGCCGCCATTCCCCCGGAGGGTGGTCCAGGAGCGACGCCCGCTCGAAGGCACCGCGCGACCCGTCAGCAGGCCGACGGTTCCCCCACCGCGAGATGAGCCCATGCCAAGTGCCGAACCACCGTCGCCTCCGCGAGCCTGGCTGGCAGGCTGCATCCTTCACCAACGGGTGCCGGCGGGAGCCCCCGAAGCAGATGTGAAGGTGGATGGAAGACGGTTCCGGGCCCTGTTGGACTCGGGCAGTGCGGTCACCCTCATCCAGGCGCGGCTGTGCGCCCCGCGAAGCGGCCAGAAAAACTTCCTACCGATTACCTGTGTGCACGGAGACACTCGTCAAGTACCGGCCCGTGAGATGGTCATTTCGTCCCCCCAAGGCACCTGGCCAGTGGAGGTAGGCCTGGTGAAGGACCTGCTGGTGGCCGTACTGCTTGGAAGGGATTGGCCCGGCTTCGAAAAGCTGCTGTCCGCCGCTACTCAGCCTGCCAGCCCCAAGGGGAACCGTCGAAGACCGAGGCGGCCGCCTGGACCCCGCCGCCGACCGGCCCTGCTCGTCTCCGACAGTGGGAGAGAAGGTGAGGCCCCCTCCCAATCTACTAATCTGTTTTATGATGTCTACCAACAGGCCGCTGGAGGGGGCTCTTTCGCCAAGGAACAGCGGGAGGACGACCGACTCAAGCACTGTTGGAGCCAGGTGCGAGTCGTGGATGGAGAGGACGTCCTCCCCCGGCCCCACCCTCTCCCACATTTTGTCGTAGAGAATGGCCTGCTGTATTGTGTCGCCCAGCGTAGGGGGGAGGAGAAAAAGTTACTAGTTGTGCCTCGTGCCAAGACCGAGACCATTCTGGAGCTGGCCCATTCCCACCCCATGGCAGGACACCTCGCGGCAGCCAATACTGCCCAACGCATCCGCGACCGTTTCCATTGGCCGGGCCTGGACGCCGAGGTAAAGCGGTTCTGCCAGGCCTGCCCGACCTGTCAGGCCACGTCGCCCCGGACTCCTCCCCCCAGCCCGCTCATCCCGCTGCCTATCATCGAGGTGCCCTTCGAGCGGATTGGAATGGACATAGTGGGGCCGTTGCCGAAGTCTGCCCGAGGGCATGAGCACATCCTGGTCATCGTCGACTATGCCACCCGGTACCCAGAAGCAGTCCCCCTGCGGAAGGCCACCGCAAAGTCCATCGCCCAGGAGCTGTTTCTGCTGGCCAGCCGAGTCGGCCTCCCCTCAGAGATCCTGACTGACCAGGGAACCCCCTTTATGTCCCGGCTAATGGCTGACCTCTGCCGGCTGCTGCGGGTGAAGCAGTTGAGGACCACTGTTTATCACCCCCAGACTGATGGCCTCGTAGAGAGATTTAACCAGACCCTCAAGCAAATGCTCAGACGTGTGGCGGCGGAGGACAAGCGGGATTGGGACCTCATGATCCCCTACGTGCTCTTCGGGATCCGCGAAGTTCCCCAGGCCTCAACTGGCTTCACCCCCTTCGAGCTCCTGTTTGGCCGTCAACCCCGGGGCCTCTTGGACGTGGCCCGGGAAGCGTGGGAGCAGCAGCCGGCCCCGCATCGTACCGTCATCGAACATGTCCGGCAAATGAGGGAACGGATCGACCGAGTGATGCCGTTAGTCCGGGAACACCTCACCAGGGCCCAACAAGCGCAGCAACGTCATTATGACCGGACAGCCCAGCCACGGGAGTTCCAACCGGGAGACCGCGTCATGGTCCTGGTCCCCAGCTCCGCCTGCAAATTTCTGGCCTCCTGGAAGGGGCCCTACTCGGTCGTCGAGAGGGTTGGACCGGTCACTTACCGCCTGAGACAGCCGGGACGACGGCAGGCGGAGCAACTCTACCACGTCAACCTCCTAAAGAAATGGGTGGGGACCCGGGACCAAGTAGCTGCCCTAAGCCTCACCGAGCCCGTGGTTGTGGATATCAACCCCCACCTTTCGGCTGCCCAGAAGACGGAGCTGCAGCACCTGGTCAGTCAGTTCCAGGATGTGTTCTCCTCTCAGCCCGGGCAGACCAACGTGCTTCAACACCATATCCGGACGCCCCCAGGAGTCGTCGTTAGGCAACGGCCCTACCGAGTCCCGGAGGCTCGTCGGCAGGCTATTGAGGAAGAGGTCCAACAGATGCTGAAGTTGGGGGTAATAGAACCATCCCGGAGTCCGTGGTCCAGCCCCATTGTGATGGTCCCAAAGCCGGATGGCACCCTCCGCTTTTGTAACGACTTCCGCCGCCTGAACGAAGTCTCCGAATTCGACGGGTACCCCATGCCTCGGGTGGACGAACTGCTGGACCGGCTAGGAAGGGCCCGGTATATCAGCACCCTAGACCTAACCAAGGGCTATTGGCAGGTACCGCTCTCCGAGGCCGCCAAGCCGAAAACCGCCTTCTCCACCCCCAGTGGCCACTGGCAGTACCGGACCCTTCCCTTCGGCCTACATGGGGCCCCCGCGACGTTCCAGCGGATGATGGACATCCTCCTGCGGCCTCACCAAGCTTACGCGGCCGCCTACCTGGATGACGTCGTGGTCCACTCCGAGGCGTGGGACGAACATCTGGATCGTCTGCGGAGGGTGCTCTCGGAGCTCCGGCGGGCTGGACTTACCGCCAACCCCCGAAAATGCCACCTAGCCCTCTCTGAGGCCAAGTACCTGGGCTATCAAGTCGGCCGAGGACTCATCCGGCCGCAAGACAAGAAAGTTGAGGCCATCCACGCCGCACCAAGACCGGAGACAAAGACCCAGGTACGAGCCTTCTTGGGGTTGGCGGGTTATTATCGTTGTTTTATCCCCAACTTCTCCTCTTTAGCCGCCCCCCTGACAGACCTGACCAGGAAGGGGCAGCCGGAGAAAGTATGCTGGACCCCGTCGGCGGAAGAAGCCTTCTCCCAGGTGAAAGCAGCACTCACGTCCTCACCGGTACTCCGCGCCCCGGACTTTAGCTGCCCCTTCCTGCTGCAGACGGATGCTTCCGACACAGGACTAGGAGCGGTCCTCTCCCAAATTCAGGAAGGTGAGGAGCATCCGATCATCTACATCAGCAGGAAGCTGTCCCCCGCCGAGAGGAAATACGCCGCTGTGGAGAAGGAAGCCCTGGCCATCAGGTGGGCAGTCCTGGAGCTCCGGTACTACCTCCTGGGCCGCAAGTTCACCCTGGTAACCGACCACGCGCCCCTACAGTGGATGGCCCGCGCCAAGGACACCAACGCCAGGGTGACTCGCTGGTTCCTAGCGCTCCAGGACTTCCACTTCGAAGTCCGCCATCGAGCTGGGGCCGCCAACGCGAACGCCGATGGCCTCTCCCGGATCTGGACAGCTTATGCAGGTCTGTCAGGGGTCATTCCCCACCCTCCCCTAATCTCACCCCTACTTTCTACATGTCTTCGCAGGACCAGAACGACGCTTAGGGGGGGGGGATGTGACGAGCACTCCCAGAGGAATCAGCGTCGCCCTGGAAACCAAACCAAAACACCTGCACGTCCTCGTCACCGGCTGATCGGTCACAGCTGCTCCCCATCAGCCTGCACATTGAAAAGCAGCACATGTGGCACTGAGAAGAGGTTCTCAAACAGAACGCAAAGCTGGACTAACCCCTCTCTCCTATCCCCACAGAAAGCAGCGAGTGACCGACAGCCCACACCCTTTGGAGCACGTCAGGACACCCACTTTCCCCTTGATTGGCACAGAGGAGCACGGAGAGCACACGGGGAGCACCAACCAGCGGAAAGCAGATCAGGACACTTCACCAGGCACCCTTCACTTTTCAATAAACCCACCCTCCGGGGCTTTTGATTTCACGTACCTCTTGTCGAGTGGTTCTTCACCCCGTGACAGGCACACACACACACACACACACACACACACACACTCTCTGTATAGCTGTTTCTGAGAACAATACAATATGTAGCCCCTTACCCTAAACCTACCAATCAGAACTAAGTGCCTCACCAAGCC
The DNA here is from genome assembly GCF_023724105.1 of Carassius gibelio. Lineage (NCBI taxonomy): Eukaryota > Metazoa > Chordata > Actinopteri > Cypriniformes > Cyprinidae > Carassius > Carassius gibelio. Next base: position 17,881,177 of record NC_068401.1, on the reverse strand, counting down.
CTCACTCTAGAACTAACCTTTACCCAATTATAACCTGACCCCTAAAACCAGGTCTTAACCAGGTCTTGACCCTCAAACAGGCTTTTAAAGGGTTCTCAGAAAGTGAAGACTGGTCAAAATGTCCACAAAATTGTCCTCACTCTGATGGTCTACTCAAACTGGCCCTTACAAAGACACATCATAAACCTCTTCTAAACTAGAGAATTTGCATATAAATATGGCTCAAGATTAATAGACAGTTTGCTAAACATTATTAAAGCTACGATCAATCTAAACATACAGATACTGTATCAGATGGACCTGCGTAAACGGAAAGAAAAAAATGATCTCACTGAATGGGAACTTTGAGGCTTTAAATGTTCTTTTTTTTTTTACATTATTATATAGATATATTCTGGAAATCACAAAATAAAAAAAAGATTAAATTAATAAATGAATTCCTATATAATATTATTTTCTAATATTAATGTTAAATTTTAATGATTACAATTACAAACGAAAAATGTAATAACATTCAAGCAATTAATTTTATAGTTATTACTTTTATTTTATTTTTATTTATTTAACCTTTATTTAACCAGATGTTCACATTGAGATTTAAAACCTCTTTTATAAGAGAGACATGGCCAAAATGGCAGCAAATTAACAGCGCATAATTACAAATATGATCACCAAGCATATACACAACAACACAAGACATTTAAACAATATCCTCAGATTCATAAATAAACAACATCAACATCAACAATTTATACCAACCATAGGTTTAAAACGATTTGGTTATTTTAAAAACAGTGACAATTTATGGCATCTAATTCCAAGATTACATAATTACATTAATTTCCATTAATTACATTAAATAGCATAACATAGTTGATTAGGATGTTTACAGTTGCCAAGTACGTAACCGTGTGCATTCATATAGAACAGTGTGTCTATTACTGCTTCTGGAGAACCAACATCCTGCAGATTTTACCTGCAACCAGCTCTAACACAGTTCTGTGCAAGTTTTCTATTAATCCTGAAGACTTTGAGTAGCTGATTCAGGGATGTTTAGTTAAGGTTTAAGGACATTCTCCAGGGCAGTGGCCATCCAGGAAAAGCACTCCTGATATAGAATGTGGGGTCACAGGTGTGCATTTCTTGTAACATGGCTCATCCATTTAGAATATATAGACTATCTGTTTGATTGCACTTTATTGTGCAGTATGTGCACTTACGTGTACTTAAAGTGTACTGAACTAGGAAAGTATTGAGTATTATACAATACATGGATGGAGTTAGGTTCAGGGTTTAGTACCTAGTTATTATCCAGTTATTGTTATTAATGTACTTGTGGAACAGGATTGTAAAGTTATACTGTATTTTACTAGAGATCACCAACGATGTTATGAGAGAGAGAGAGAATAAAATATTTCCACTGTTATTAAGACATTCAAACACACAACAGCCTCTCTAAAGTTTCACCCACCTTCTCTTGAATGAAATCTGCTAACTTCTGCGTGCTGTTAATTTTATCCCCACAAGTTTTCATGGTATGATCTTTTCCTGTCCCACACAGTCCCCACAGAGGGAGAGAGTGAGAAGCTGGAGACGGAGACTAATCTCTACCCATTGGGGATTTACAGTTCAGTGCAGACCCCCACCCCCAGAACACACGCAAACAAACACCCACCACAAACTCCACCCTCAACCCCTTAGCCTACATTCTTAGTACCCGATCACAAACACACACACACACACACACACACACACTCTGCTGTGAACAAGAAAATGCATACATTCTTGGTGCCATACCTACATATAGTAAACTGGCTAACAGACATATTTGAGAGAATCCAGCATCAACAATGGGGTTTGACTGCCTAGTTTATTCTGCCACCTTACTGTACAAAATTATACATCACACACAAACTTTCTTTCTCTGCTGAGCCTGCACATGCACAAATATAACCAATTGATCTCACAAAATGACTCAGCTGAATGTAATTAGGCTAAGTCCTTTCCTAAAATGTAATTTTATTTTATTATTTTGATATGTTTGTGAAGTTGATATTGCTTTTATGACACCCTGTTGTGCATAAAATGTATTATATGTAGACACCAACCACTGCAGCCCTGATAATTAAATACCACATTAATCCTGCTTAAATATAGTCCTGGGGCGGATCTTTCATTACAGAGCTAAGAAAAGGGGTGGTGTGTGTTTGTGAGACCCCTGGTATTCCAGGCCTCATTTTCATAGAGCCGCATATTAAACAGTCTTCTTTACACAGGAGAGAATAGAGTTCACCAACTGCCACAATCTGTGTGTGTGTGTGTGTTTGGAAGGGGAGGGATAAAAAGATTAATACATCTCCAAATAATAATAACAATTGATGAATTATTTGATTCATATGGAAACTACTTCAACCCCTGAGTAAAATTATAACATAACAGTGCAGGCATTAAAAAACTAATCAAAATAATCAAAATAAAAAGCCAATATAATAACAAAGTAATCACATGAATCACATAAAAGCTACCCTAAAAAAGTATGTTTTTTTTTAATTAAATCAAACTGCATGATTTAAAACACATTGTGAGACATGACATCATAACTGGAAGATAAAAGCTAATTTATTATTTCTTTCTTTCTTTCTTTCTTTTACTCTGAGGAAGAAATATGAGCAATACATTTGACATCACAAATAATATATGTTCAGAGAAGCCCCATTTTCATTGTTGTTGGCAATGCTTATTTTATATATATATATATATATATATATATATATATATTGATTTAAGATGTTCTAATAATCTGAAATATACAATATCATTGCTCCTTTCTTACACACAAACAGATGTACACACATCCACAAAAAATTCTGCAATACTTCAAACTGTTTTTCTACCACTAACACATGTAATTTCACACCCCACTAAGTCTAACCTGGAGCACCTCTGCATCACCAGACATCTCCATTTTAGCTTAGCACTGTGGGCTATTATTTTTTCCTACAAATATACAACAAATCTTGTAAAACTTCTTGGTAAAATGGATGTTTATAGGGAAAACTCAAGCAGGTCAGGACTATTAAAGATAATCAATTAGCTAATGGAAGTTCAAGGCTGAGTGAAAAACCTGATCCATGTCTAATGTACAAACAAATAACAGGTGTTCGGTGTGTCTCACATGCTCTTTAAATGCAGCTGAATAACTTTCAGCATATACCTTATGGTGTAACCAAACTCATACATGTGCATGAGTTTGGTAAAAAAAAAAAAAAAAGTATTCATCAGTCATGAAAAAAAAAATAAAAATAAAAATACATGTGCATGTGGAAAAAGTGCCATTCAAAGAGGATTAGCATAATTATCTCCTCATGAATAGGACACACAAACAACAGGATTTAAACATATTACAAAACCCATATTTATATATATATAATATATATGGAATGAACTTTAAGGGCACTATTTTAATTCTGTATTATTACATATTAATAAATTATATTAAAGATTAGTAAAACAAATAGTCATATCCTTAACATATTTCCTAGTTTTCGGTAGTGTACATATGAATCAGTTGGCCCTTCTGTCATTTATGGTAGTGGGGTCTATGAGAAAGATTGTTGGCATCCACATGAAAAGGGAAAAACTCCATCATCAAAATGTATGAATATGTTTGCAAATTTAAACAAAACTTTGGAGTTCACTTATCCAGATATAAAAAAAAAATTTTTATAAAAAAAAAGTCATACTCAATAAAAAATACTGCATTCATAAGTGAGTTTTATTTATTTATTCAAAAGGGAGTACATTTTTTTAATTCAGTATCAAAACAAAATGCAAATTCAGTAGCTTAGATTTGGTAACATTAGTAGTAACAAGTCTATCCCTCTTCAGCTCAATGACATTACAGACCGCTGTTACAAGACCTTCTGTTCTCTCATTAATGGCTAGACCAGAGGCTGGTATCTCTACAAATAATGATATGAAACAATAGCAGCAGGGTCACAAATGCCATCAGGTGTGAGTTACAGCCTCCATGCAGCATTTAGATAAAGAACTGACCTGACAAACATGAATTAAAAGCTTCTAATTAAAAAACAACTGTTCAGAGGGGTCTCAAAATCAAAATTCACAAAACTGTTAAGAGGACAAATACTGTGCCTATATTACTGTATGATGTCATTCACAGCAGCTATTAAAAGAAATGTGAAAACAGAACACTATCCAGGGAGGGTGAAAACAAGATCATTTTCACTGCTTGGGAGCACTGTAATTTCATGGCTGGTGCCTTCAATACTGAAGACGCTATTCAAAATTACAAAGCAACAGTGTTTGGAAACAAGTCAAGAATGTACAGACAAACGAAATTAGCACTTCAAACAAAGGGTGTCATCAAACATTATGAATATACAAAATGAACCACTTTTGTCTGGGTGTTCAGTACCATTGAGTATTTTTGTGGCCTCCGGGGCTTTGCATATGTTAGTTACTGCTCAGCTGCTTTAGAAGACTGCAGTAGAAATTGGCCAGACCCTCAGGCTGTGAACCAACAAAAGCTGCACTGCATGGGGTATACAAACCACCCAGGCCCATTGAAAAAAATGGTCCTGTCGTGTAATTTCGACAAAATGATATTACGTTGCTTCATGACCCTTTCAAATTGAAATGTTTGTTGAGTGGCACTAGAAGTGTGCTCAGTTCATCCTTAAACAATGTGGCGATGTTTATTATAATGGTTGATGCAGCAGTTTGGAAATGAAATGTCAGGTAAATGCTCATTTGAAAAAAATAAATCTTAAAAATAACATACCACCTACACTAAACCCTACCCTAAATCTATCTGATATAACGTGACACAAAAAACACTCTTTTATTGTTATTTCATTGTGACTTGTTTCTCTCTCTCTCTCTCTCTCTCTCAACACATTGCATTTTTATTGTCAAGCAAGATGCTGTATAAAGAACTGTATAAACTGTATAACTGTATAAATGAACAATAAAAAAATATATATATTAGTCATAGGCTCCAATCTCGTGTGAAACAGATCTAAATGATAAACTAAGATGAGGAACAGCTTTTTAGTGATTATAAGGGGGTTATAAGGGAAGTGGTCTTTTTCGTGTTTTCTAGGCTATATATATATATAATCTATCCAGAATTTGTATAAAACTTTTGTTTTTCAGCCACATTCATACTGCAAAGTTTTGGGAATGACATTTGCATATTTATGCAAGATTTACATTCAAAAGAGCAATGGACAGAACAGAAATATAAATGAAAATGTATGTGCATTGTGGCTAGAACTAAATTCAATAATTCTGTAATCCGGCCTGGATAAAACTGCTTCAGCAGTTTTCATTACTACTAACTAATATTAAGGCAATCGCATGGAGTTTTATGTAGCAGTAGTCTATGCTTCAAAGTCAGAAAAGAATTGCCTTCACAAAATCTCTATACAGTTAGAGTAAACATTAACACATGCAGGCTTAATTGAATACTCCTTGCATCAGTTGATTTCATTTTACGTGTGGATTATTTGATTTTATTTAGTTTAAAATCTCTGTTTTCAACAGCTCTGATAAGTAATACAAAAATGTGATATGTGGGAAGCCAATGTTAACTTTTTCATCAAAACACAAAACATTTATCCCATTTGTACCTGCAAGGCACTGTTACACATGTTCCCTTTGTGTAAATGTCAGTATTTATGACTGTCTAATGTCTGACTACTTAACTCATATTTTACTCGTAGTGTTTCTGTTCACAGACTGAATTCTTCAACAAGCGCATCATCACACAGAGGAAAAAAAATGAACACCAAGTATAGGCTTAGTTTAACACTTATGCATATATAATAATATTATTATTACTTTATTTCTTTAAGAATTCTAGTTTAGCATTATATTTCTGTCATAATTTCTTTTAAGCAAGTTAACATAAAAATATCCTGTAAATTTCAGAGGCTCAAAACTTCCTTGTTAGTCCAAAAACAGCTTTTATTGGAACCAAGATCTGAAATCAAATCATTTCAGATTTCATCATCCACTGGTGCATTAGTAAAAATAACATCATTACCTTCAAAAGGAATCCTAATCCAAGGACAGTGATTATTTTTGCGGATGTCTAAAATGATAAGTGTGATGCATTATTTGTTTGTTTGTTCAGTTCATTACACTGTGGATTCTTTGGCAAATCAGTTTTCAGTGCAGGTTTTGCAAACAGACTTTTGCAAGATATGGACATGACAATAATACCTCAACGTGTAAGTAACTGTGTTCGTTCTAATGGCTAATCTTAAATTATATACAGAAAGCGATCAAAGAACTCTCCATTCATAATCCCTGGAGCTTTCAATCACACTGTTTGAGTTTCTTTTCAGAATTGAAATTTTTAACCCACATCTCAAAAATTGCCTGGTTGTGTAGGTTCGCACTTTACAACATCAGGATATCAGACCTTTCCTGTCAGAGTGTGCAGCACAGCTCCTCATCCAAACTTTTCTAATTTCAAGGCCAGACTACTACACTTCTCTACTGGTGGGCCTTCCAGGCACTGCGACAAAACCTCTGCAGATGATCTAGAATGCAGCAGCACATCTAGGCTTCACTCAGTGAAAGAGAGTGAAACTCCTAAACTCACTCCACTGGCTCACAGTTTTGGCCAGAATCAAATTTAAGGTCTTGATACTGGATTGTAGGACTGCCACTAGGATGACACCTGCCTACCAGAATACACCACAAAAGTGCATGCTCCTTTCTGCCAGATAATATCTCTGAATGAGTGATGCCAAAAAAATCACTTGCTAAAACTTAACCCTCTCTGTTCCACTCTGGTGGAATGAACTGCCAACCCACACCTAAACTGCTGAGACCACATCTTTCAAGAAACAGCTGTAAAAACAATTTTCTGTAAGCACCTAACCAGTTGCTCCAGTTAGTTACTTCTAACAGGGTCAATCTACATTCATCACTGTAAACAATATGCAATGGACACACACACCAGCTGGACCTGCTTTCTTACGAATATTTTTTTTCTCTCCATAAGGATCTTTTGGAGATTCTCCTTCCTTGCCACAGTGGCTTTTGGTTTGCTTACAACAGCTTATAGACACATTAATTTTAGTGTGACTGTAAATTTAATATAAAACATTATCACTGCAGTCATATTCTGTAAACAGTGTGTTTAGTATAAATGTATAAGTATAAATGACTTAATTTGACTTAAACGGCAGAGACACAATCTGTACCTGTACATTTTGTAACACCAAAACTATATTTTGAAGAATGTTGGTAACTAGATTGTTTTGGTGACCTTTCGCTTCTATTGTATGGACTAAAATAAATATTTCAGAAAATGTCTTTTGTGGTCAAAAGAAAATTTTTTAAGTTATCTAATTTTACTAGAACATGGGGAACAAATTAACGATGACATATTTCATTTATGGGTGAACTATTCTATTCCTTTAAGAATCAGACATCTTTTTACCTTGCTGTATCTTTCGCCTAGACAGGAAAACAACAACAACTTAGGTTCTTAGTTTGAGTATATTCTGTTTTTGTGTTTAGTATCCCTATGGTGTAATTGCCATAAACCACTTGAAATAGCCAAAAGTTCAAATTTGGACATGCCCAATCTACATGGAAAAATGTCTACTTCAGCTGGAAACAAAAAGGCAGACAGCTTATCAAGGCAGCTCCGTCTCAGTTCACTGCCTAAAATTAAAGACAACCTGTACAGCCTGTCATGTTCTGGATATTTTCCCACACACCAGCACTGACAGGAACTATAGTACATGTTTGAAAGATTACATCAAAGCCTATAACAACAGAAAAACGAAGAAAAAAAAAATACAAATAAGGGATAATGTATATCATAAATAATGTATAATGTATATCATAAAATAGGACATGCATGCAAAGAAAAATGTTTTGTATATGTTGATATGAAATGCTTTAAACTAGCACAGCTGTGTATGAAAACCCCTGCCTACAGTCAAATATGCATAGTCAAAAATATGTACCAAATTTCCAATGCTTTGTCTTTTTCTTCTAAGATTGTAAAATAAGACCATTCGATCCATTTCAGATGCTGCTCTGAGTAAACAAGATCCTTCAATGAAGCCACACTGAACTGATGGATTAATGGTCAGGGCCACTGGCCATTTGTCTGGAGGCCATACGTCACACACTAATTGCCCAGACACCATTTCTCACATCTGCACTAAAGGTCACGTCTAGCTCAGATTGGCTCTAATCATGCAATTAATCTCTCCGAGGCAAAATTTTGCAGAAATGTAAAAATAAAAATACTATTACAATTTATTATTATGTGAATATTTATCTGTATACACACATGCTCAATTTAGCCTTTTAATCTCTCTGAAAACATGTTTAAAGTTAAAAAGCAAAGTTCTAATACAGTATATCCCATTTTTCATCCGGGCCACAAAGAGCATGATTAGTGAATGAGACCTAGTAACTTTGTTGTTAGACTAAATTTAAATTTGTCTGACCAAATTATTATGTCAACAACAACAACAATATGCCTTTCCACTATAGAATTACAAATTAACTGCAGATCTAATTGATTGAGCAGTGCTGTTGGCATTCACAAAATTATTTGACATTCTCTGCATAGTCTGCAGTGACAGCTCAGACATGAGCCCCATATTTGGGCCAATTTCACGGGATTGTACCCGCTCTCCATCTTGCTCGCCCCTCTCAGTGAAACTAAATTGTAACCTAACAGGACATTTTTTCCAAGCAGATCTCTAGCTTTACTTCACTGCTCTATCTGTATCTTGTCTGAACCATAGAAACTGGATAAGCAGTCACCCTATTACAAAAAAAAAAAGAAAGAAATCCTGCTAGAAGCCAAAATACAGCAGGAATGGTAATAGCACCACACAGTACAGGTCAGGGTAATGCAGTCACAAAACAAAACGTGCCCGTCATCATTTACTCAGTCTCATGTCATCGCAAAGCTGTATGAATTATTATTCTTCTTATTATTTTTGTGGAAGACAAAGATATTTCAAAGAATGTTGGTAACCAAACAGTTTTGGAACAATAAAGTTTTAGTCCAGAAATGAAAAGTCTGTCAATAATTACTCACCCTCATGTCATTCAAAACCCATAAGACCTTAGTTCGTCTTCAGAACACAAATTTTATGAATAACAATTTATTTGTTTTAAATATTTTATGTTTAGATATTTCTACTATTTTGGAGTCCTGTGAATTTTTTTATTCTCCCACATCCCACACACTAATGTAGCTTTCATCATGAAAATGATTACAAAATATCGTCGTGAACGAACCTTTATCACATGATGAAAAACAAGATGACACACAACGTAAATGCTGGTCATGTGAGGATGACTATAATTAAATGTATAATACAATATTGCTGACGAATAAAAATGAGACTAAATATGGTTTACAAAATAAAAACTAGGCTAAAATGTCTCTTAATTTCCGTTGACCAAAACGAGACGAACTGTGATAAGGTTATTTTGTTTCGTTTAGTGGCGTTATTATTATTATGCAGTATTTTTGTTTCCTGTGTCTCACTTCAGGGGCTGCATCAGGTCACACTGCGCAGACACAGGCGACATCACTTCCTCAAGCACCACTCGCTGCATTATTTAGAAGACGACAACAAAGTTAAGTCTGACACAGAAAAAGGGACAGATGTGTGTGCTTGTAACATGTGTGGCTAGTAAAATAAATGTTGTGAATTCAAATCAGAGAGTGTTCCGTGTCTGGAATGGATGTATTCTTAAATCGATAAGGTAACAATAATATAATAAGATAACCTTGTTTGAAATGGGTTTGCTAAAAGAAAATTTTGGATTCGTCTATACTACTAGGTACTTATACTATATTGACTGGGTTAAATAGAATTGCATTACTAAAAAGAGACTAAAATACAATTTTTATTGACTAATACTAGACTAAATGTTATCAGATTTCACCGACTAAAACTAGAGGAAAAGTCATGGATATTTCTGACTAAAATAAGACTAAAATGCTCAGACTTCTAGTTGACTGAAACTTGAATAGAGTAAAAAGAGTATTAACATGACTAAAACTATTAAAGGTCCCCTTCTTCGTGATTCCATGTTTTAAACTTTAGTTAGTGTGTAATGTTGTTGTTAGAGTATAAATAATATCTGTAAAATTCTAAAGCTCAAAGTTCAATGCCAAGCGAGATATTTGATTTAACAGAATTCGCCTACAAAAAACGACCAGTTTGGACTACATCCCTCTAGTTCCTGCAGTAATAACGTCACTAAAACAGTTTTTTTGACTAACCACCGCCCACATGAATTCACAAACAGGGGGGCGTGGCCCTGTTGCGCTCCGACGGAGAAGAAGGTAGAGCTGTTTGTTTTTGTCGCCATGTCGTTGAAACGCTGTTTTTTTCATCTCTGAGTCCAATCACCTTTGTTTGGGCTTCCCAGGAACGCTGTACTTTGAGATTAATGGTTACAATTAGGGATGTCAACGATTAATCGATGATCGATTAATTGTCGATAAGAGATGCAATCGATTAAGGCTATCGATGGTCGGTTAACCGATTCAATGTTGGGCTGCGTGCGACTCAACACGTGCGAGCGGCTGTGAGTGACGGTGACGATATATAAAAGCATCATCATTCATTCACAATGTACAAATTAAGCTTTTAATGTGATTTAAACTTTAAAGTACATTAAAATAGAAACAACATAAAAGTTCTTCAACCTTAAATGCAATAGAAATGTAGTTACTAATCATTTCATCAGATAACTGTTTTATATCGTGCGCTTTGCAGGGCTGCGGGACACAGTGACAGGACAGGTAGTCTATTCATTCCTACAACTTGTTAATTCATTCCTACGAATTATTAATGTGGCAATTGTCCATGTTTCATTCATTTTGTTCCCTAAATAACCCATGATTTAAGTGAAATAAGGGAACAAATTAATAAATCGAACGAATTCTTAATTCATGAAATCTTTAATTTCCCTTCCCATGTTTACCACAGTAAGAGATGCGAAAACAGTTATTAAAAGCGAAAGATAATAAAATAAACCTGGGAAATTAGAGGGTTAGACTATGAAGATTTAGGAAAAGAAACAATGCCTAAATATACTGAATTTGTGGAAATTCGTGACCAACCGGCAAACCAGAACAAAGCCGCGTAAATGAAGACTATGGGGAACAAAAGCATGGTCGCGATCTAACATATTCCAGTTAACCTATTATTCCTCTAATAAACAAAGCTTTTATACCACACTTGTCATAATCAGATGTTATCATTTCTAAATAAATAATTGCTGGATTCAAAACAGCGATTAATAGGCGCTGTGACCGACACATTCCTGGAGCATTCACTGCTGTCACTAAACGGTGACGCCGAGCATCGTTCACAAGTTTCTGCATGGACCTGACTAGGGCACAGGTTCTAAGCCCTGGGACAAAATGGGATGCTTAAAGGAAAATTTATAGCCTACTAAGTAATAGGCCCAAAATAAAAATAACAATTTGTTTTCATGTTTTTTTTTTTTTTTTTTTAAATAGGCTATGCGAAATATATCCGACTTAAATAGGCTAATTAAGATTAACGGATTTAAAACAGAAGTGTGGGCGCTCCATAAGTTCACAAAAAAAAAAAAAAAAAAGGATGACAACGCATTCTGTTTGTTTGCTTTATTTTACAAGAGCACAAATCTTCTGTTTTTATTGTGAGTGTGCACAAATGAAAGTAAACACTTTTGCGGAAAATATATATATTTTTTAATGTCTCAGCTGTTTCGATCGCCCCGGAGCCTGCTGCACACGTATATTCTAGCGATTCAAACTTATATCGCAGTCTGTTCATTATCAAAATAAAATGTCAACTAAACATTAAAAGGTTACACTGGTCAGTTTAAACAGACCGTAGTATACCGGTCCACTCTGCTGTTATGCCAAGGACGTTTTTGCTCATATGAAGAGGATCATCTTTTCCGTCTATATGCGAATGCGTGTTAAGTACAAGCCTAGTTTACATTATAAATAATAGTTTAACATTCAAATACATTGCGAATATGGAAACATTTCGATTTGTGCCGAATGAGACATGAGCAATAACCTCCAAATAAATCTAGCCAAAGCCGCGCTCGCTCATCCTCGTCTGCACGCATGCACTGTCACGATCTAATGCGCTGTATGCTGGATTTTTTAAAATCTGCATTTTCTAGGACAGAATCCAGCAGGATCAAATTAATGTGAGCAACAGTGTGTTTTGGTGCAGCAGCGCCGATGTAGTTCACTTAATGTGCAGCGCAGTCACACGCGCTCCACATTTCGGATAATTTTAAACAATAATGTCAGTTGAAAACATTGCAATTGTGCTTTAAAATACAACAACGAGCACCACAAAACCATTTAAAGAGGCGCGTTCAGCGTTCTCCGTGCGGGATTGGAAACTGTCAACAAAGTAACAAACATTTTATCAAATGATCATAATCGCATCTATTCATTTTATAATCCTGCTACTAGCATTTTATTCAGACTAAAACCTCTTTAATTCAAGTGAGAAAGCATTTTGTGTGTGGCTTTTGCACATCCTGTCATACCGCTGACTGCGTGCCTGCAATAGACGCATTTTTCAGTATTATGGTTAACGATTAATCGATTAATTGATCGTTAATTTAAACGACGATCGATCATGGAAATAATCGAAATTTGACATCCCTAGTTACAATTTATGTTTAACTCGGTTCCCGAAAATTATAATGCACATGTAAAACTATGTGCAGCTCATTTTGCTGAGGACAGTTTGCTGAGGACAACTTTCTCAATCTCAATCAGTTTAATGCTGGATTTGCACAAAGATTATTCTTGAAAGATGGAGCAGTTCCCTCTTTGTCCGGAGAAGGCGTTGTTTATGGACCACAACTGGTAAGTGTATTTTATTATTTAAGTTGGTGCGTTTAACAGTTTCTGTAACTTATTACACAAAGGGCAACGCTGTTTAGCTTTGTTAACTTGATGTTAGGGCTGTGCAAAAAAAACAAATGCGGTTTTCATGCACATCTCGTCAGTAAAAACGCTGCTCCTGTGACTATAAATACATCTCCAGCACGTGCGTTCTAGCCCAATCACCTTAGCAGGAGGACAGCCTGCTCTCAGCTGCTGTCGAATCACAGCACAGGTACCGCTGGCCCAATCAGAACTCGTTACGTATTTCTGAAGGAGAGGCTTCATAGAACAAGGAAGTCATCAGCTCGTTTTTGTGACAGTGAAAACAGCAGTATACAGATAGGTGAACTGTGTGAAAAATACTGTGTTTTTTTACACGTGAAACATGAACACATGTTATATTGCACATTGTAAACACAATCAAAGCTTCAAAAAAGCGCATAAAATGGGACCTTTAAAAACTAAAATGACAGCTTTACACAAAGACTAGACTAAAACTAAAATTAAAACAGGCCACCAAAAACAACACTTCCACACACACACACAAGTTTTTAAATCGCACGCAGCAGCACTTGCCCAGCTTGTCCCAAACTGCACTCTGTTGCGTCGGAGCAGGTCTCTAGCACTTGACTCAACAGTGCATGTGATACATCCTTTTTACAATCTCTAGATTATAAAACACTGCATTCTGTCAGCAATGTTATATGGCAGTAACGTATAGAGACCTTGGCTTGTAACTATACTCTAATTACTATTTAGAAAATTATAACGCATTGAATTACTCCGTTACTAAAAAAAGTAATCAAATTACAGTAATGCCTTACTAAGTAATGCGGTACTGCCTAACACTGTTCTACACACACAGACACACACACACACACACACAAACACACAAATTTTATGCTATGGCACACTATCACTTCTCCCACTGTCGATGCCACAACACACTTGTTTCTGCTTTTATTTCTCTTTCCCTTTAAATTCATTGTTTTTCTTAATAACAAACTTTATTAAACTATATTTCCTTCCTTACACATCACAGCTAAGCAATGTTGGAATTTTACCCATCTACAATAGACATATGATATGCTCAGAAGAAAAAGAACTTCTTGAAAAGTTAAGACATATCAAATTGAGCCTTCAGGTGACACAAGCTTTCAAAGGATGTCTGAAAACAGTTTAAATCTTCTACCTAGATTAAAGACTGAAGGAATACTTTAGCCAACACATGAAAATTGTGTTTATTCACCATTGTATTGTTCCAAAAAGCTGACTCATTCAAATATTATGACAATTCAATAGAAATAACTGGTGAAATAACAAAGTTCTGTTATGAAATTCTAGATGGTGCAAGTCAATAGATTCTAACGGAATCTGATATAATTACATCAGCATTCACATGATTTCTTACAGCAGCCAATGAGCTTGCTGCTCAACATTTAAATAAGGATAATAGGAGTTGCAGTTGAAACACTCCACCTTCCCCAGCTCTACGTTGAATGGACCTGCTATGGGGTAATTTCACATATGTTATAAAAATCGGGGTTATTTTATGTGTGATATATGTGCAACAGAAGTATTTTTTACATGTTCACAGCAGCATGTCTGTGGATGTAATGTCAATAGCAAGTCTTGGTACTGTACTTGCTCTGCCATAGCATTCTACCAGATCTATTCAGCGAGTTGTCATGAAAGAAATGCTTGTCAGTACATTCGGCATTATGTTTCAACAATATAAGTAATTATGAAATAACATATTAATATAAACAATTAATATGCAGTTGTGTGTCTGAAAACATTATATCTAGTTTGCACTATGATACATTCTTTTTAACTACTCTTTTTAAAAGCTAAAATGTAATAGGGAGAACACTGCATATTGGAAAGCGTATGGAAATGATTTGCAGATACTGTAGTTACTGTTACAACAGACCAAAATCTATCAGCAACATTACTAATGGATCAGGTTTTTCTTAGAGTTTGGAAAAAGGCAGTTTGTGCAGAAGATGAAGAATGTTGTCATCCAAGCCCTTGTCGTCAGCAGCAGTTTTGAGGTGTTATCTGCAGCCTCGCAATGACGCAGACAGAAATAGAGAGAGAGAGAAAGCGCTGGCAGCTTCACAGGGTAATCAATGCTACCTCAGAGACCAGCTATCCCACAATTCCCTGTGTGTTGTGGACAAATCACAATGCATTCACACTACAAAATGATACTCCCTGAGAATGAAGCACACTCCTTCTGATGTCAGAGACAACAGAATTAGAAGAAAATCATGATGATTGTGTTGAATAGCTACATTGAGAGTGCAGGTATTTAATAAGTGGGGGAAGTATTAGATTACAATAAAATATTATTCATTACACTTTATGTTTTCTGTTAATTCGTTTTGACTTTTTCCATGTTAAAAAGTTCACACAAAAAAGAAAATTCGTCCATGTTTTATTCACCCTCGAAGCATCCTAGGTGTATCTTACCTTGTTCTTTCAGACTAATCCAATCAGTTATATAAAAAATTGTCCTTGCTCTTCCAAGCCTTTCATTAGGGTTAAGCAGGATTTTGTTGTCAACAGTTCAGAAGACATGAAATAAATTGTGCCCATCTAAAATAAAACCTCCCTCACATGGCTCCTGGGGAGTGCATAAAGGCCTCCTGTAGTAATTCCATAAGTAATTGTAATATAAATATCTAGATTTCAAACATAATAAACACTTTTTTTCTCACATATGCTGATGGAAGACATATGTGTCACACCTGTGCCTTTGGGAAATGTAGGAGCAAAGGAAGCAATGTTTCCCTACTTTAGAAAAGGAAAACCAATCTCTTCTTGGCTTAATTCAAAATCCTTCGACATTTTCTTTAAAAAATCCTTGTTTTGTGCTTTTAATTCGTGACCGCCATTTTGTTTTGTTCTCTCTCCATGCTAGTTACTAACCACACAGCGTTGACATACTATGTCATCTGCTTGCACATCTTCCACGTTCCAACAGTCAGCAGAACCGAGAAAAAAAAAAGTGTAATGTAATGAAATCTGGATATTTATCTTACAAATACACATGGATTCACTACAGGGGGCCTTTATTCACCCCCTGGAGTCGTGTGAGGGAGGTGTTTTTTACAGATGCATACACTTTATTTCATGTCTCCTGAACTGTTGACAACAAACACCCTCTTAACCAAATTGAAAGGCTTGGAAGAACAAGGACAATTTTTAAGTCTGAAAATATGAAAACAAAAATGTCACATACACCTAGGATGCTTCAAGGGTGAGTCAAACATGGACAAATTTTCCTTTTTTTGGTGAACTAACCCTTTAACTTTGAGATATGCCCAAGTGTGTTATCAACACACATATTCTTCTCTTGATTTTCCTCCTTAGTAACTTAAGCATATTGAATTTTCAATAATGAGCCAAAGTGAGAGAGAACCCACAGCTACACTTTCAGCGAGTTCCAAAGCAAAACATAATACTTTCATGCAATACTAATGGAGTCCAACCATAAACCTCTCACAGATGCTCCACTGGAAGTCTTCAGCTCATTATAATGTACAATGTTAAATCCAATGAACCACTGAAAAACACAGAAATGGAGAGAGAGAGAGAGAGAGAGAGAGAGCTGTTCTGAATGGGTGTATGGATTGTGAATTTCAATTGAGTGTTTTTGTATGAATTTATGACATAACTGCATGGTGCTTTCCATGAATCCAATGTTTTTGTTATGAGAAACAGATTAAATACCCGGTAATCTAATATACAATTATCATACAATATAACTAGTAAATTACATTTATCTAGCCCATTAAAACGGTGACTGGTCTTTGTTTTTTTCTCTTTTTTTAATTTCATGGGAATACACAATTGTCCTATAATCATACTCATTATAAACCAATATTTAGAACCTAAAGTTTATTTATAAATGCTTTTAAATTAATTTAAGTTTAATGCACAAAAAAAGGAGTGTAAAGGTGTAAAGGCAAAACTGTAAAGTACACCAAATATACAACACAGAATCACAAAAGAAACATTTTATTTGCGTGCTGAAATCCAAAACCTCAACATCTAATAAAAAAAAATGGTTGCACTTTATTTTACAATACGTGTACTTACATATACTTATAGTGTACTTACAGTGTATTTATCTAAGAAAGTTCTGGTAATACAAGGTAATTACATGGGGTAGGGTTAGGTTTAGGGGTAGGTTCAGGGTAAGTACCTAGTTATTACATAGTTATTGTAATTACTATAATAAGTACATAGTATGTACATGGGGAACAGGACTGTAAAATAAAGTGTTACCAAAAAAATTAAATACTTTTTTTAATTTTATTTTATGGCAAGTCGCTTTGACTTTTATTCATTCTCAGGATATGGTTCGTTTTGACTTATCAAGAATTCATATCCTGTGAATTAATATCAACAATTCAGTTTTCAAAAATGCAAATTAAATTCCAGATATTAAGAATTAGATTTTTACTAATAACAATTGTAATTTTTTATATAAACAATAAAAATTTCACTAGTTAAAATGCTAATTCTTAATATCAGGAATTAAATTTCAACTAGTAAAAATTATAATTCTTGATATCTGCAACTGATTTTTTTTTCTTAAAATGTATTTTTACTAGTTAAATGTCACCATATGCTGCCATTCAAAATCAATTGTTAATATCAATAATTGATTTCTTGCTAGTTGAAATTTCAATTTCACATATCAGAAATATAATTCTTACTAGTGAAATCTTTCATTTTTGATATCAGTTATATATTGACATAAGTAAAACATTTTCAGTTGAACATTACAGTTGAAAAGTAAAACATTTAACAAGTTTAAATACATTTACAGATATCAAGAATTAACATTTCAACTAGCAACAACTGAATTCTTGATATCAAGAATTCACTAAACTAAAATCAGCTAAACCTGTATAAAGGACTGTAAAAAGATGGACTAATGAAGCAGAGCAGGATTTACAATCTAGTTTTGACCTCACTGATTGGAGTGTTTTTGAAGCTACTGCCACCGATCTGGACAAGCTCACAGAGAGTGTAACATCATATATGAGTTTCTGTGAGGATATGTGGGTTCCTACCAGGACTCATCTTACAACAATGACAAACCGTGGTTCACTGCAAAACTCAGACAGCTCCGTCAGGCCAAAGAAGATGCCAACGGGAGGGGGGACAATGTCTTGTATAAACAGGCTAAATAAACACTGGAAAAGGACATCAAAGTGACAAAGAGGAATTATTCTGGAAAAATAAGGACTCAGATCACTTCCAATGACTCAGCAAAACACACTCAGCCACACTCACTCTGTGGAAAAGTCTGAAAGAGATCACCAACTACAAGACACCATCCTCCAGCACTGTGGAGAATCAACAACTGGCAGACGATCGGAACAAGTTTTACTGCAGGTTTGAAAGAACACCCATCACCTGCCCTGAACGTCTCTCCACACAACCGTTCACACCATACACAACTCTTGCAACCTGTCCTGAAAACCTGTCTAAAGCCCCGTTCACACTGCCATTCCAGCAAATACACGGGTAAAGTGTTCCGGCAATTGTGCAGGGTCCGATGTGCAGTGTGAAAGGGGCTCAAACAACAGCTCTCACCATTCACACATCCTGCAACCCCCCTCTCCCCCACACCTGCAATACAGATAAGTGAGGATGTGGGGCACCAGGTCTTTTACGGAAGCAGAAAAGGAAAAAAGCACGAGGCCCAGATTGTGTTATACCAGCCTGTCTGAATTCATCCTGTGTGAAGTCCCTTCATGCTTCAAATGCTCTACCATCATCCCCATCCCAAAGAAATCCAAAATTGCAGGACTAAATGACTACAGGCCTGTGGCATTAATGTCTGTGGTCATGAAGTCATTTGAATAACTGGTGCTGGCACACCTGAAGGACATTACTGGACCCTTGCTGGATCCTCTTCAGTTTGCCTACAAGCCAAACAGCTCTGTGGACTGTAAGGGAAACAGGTCAATTTAGCTCAAAGGGAACCATTTAATAATTTAAAGGGAATTTGAACAGAATCACTGTTTCACGGCTGATCACTGCGATTCACTGAACGAGCCATTTAACATCAAATCTGTGCTGGATACTAATATCCAAACTATAGTGAAAACACTATCAATTAGCACAGTAACAAGATCGGCAGTTTAAGACATTAACTTGTAAGCACAAAACACAAGATACTTCTCTTTTCAATATGAATAAGGCTTTATTAGATAAATCTAAGACATATAAACTAATCTAACACATAAACGCACGCACTCACACATTCACACAAGTCGCAGGAAGATCAAAAGTTAGGAAAAGATGAGTTTAAGAGAATGGAAATATGGAATCCCAAGTTTACAGCAATACGTTAAATTGCATAGACATGAACAACCATCAATCATGTAATTAGCGCTCGCATCGAGTTCCTCAATGTGACTAAAATTATATTAGATACACCAGCACAACAAATATCTGGGGATACGTTGCCTTCGTTTCCTGTGAAAGGGACTCCCGTTGAAAGGGGTATCCCAGTGTCGCTGATTGGCTGGAAGTTCAGTAGTGAAGTGACGTCTTGGGAAGCCCGTGGTTGTTGGGCGTTGGCTGAAAGTGCAGAGTCGTGTGCGCTGGTCGTAGTTGAACGGGCATCCGAGGTCAGGCGTCGGAGACTCGACGTTACAAAACTTAACTCAGAACACGAAACTCTCAAACGGAAAAGAAAAGAAATAAAGTTTGACGAGACTAGGTTGTGTTCCTTCTCATCGTGGCATAGTAGCAGCAGGCAAGCCGAAGCATACAGGAACCGCGCTCAAACAGTGATGACTAAACCGCATGGCTAGAAGCTTCATGCTAGCAGAAGCATAACTAGAGACTAGAAACAGACATGGCTATTAGCAGCAGCTAGGGACTAAAAAGCAAAATTTCATGGTGTCCAAAGTATTTAAACTTCCCTGTTGGCCACGCCTCAAATTTTTTTCTTGACCAATCAGATATGGTCTTGGCTCGGGGGTATCATAAATCATTTGTTTATCTTACCAAGCATGTGGTTCCTGCCTCGCAGGGTCTAATTTTGGACATGATTCCTATAACACGATTATGATATATTTTACAAATAAATGATTGTCAGGACAATATCAAGCAAGAAAATTCGATTATATCAATACTAGACATGACTATGTATCCTATAGTTATCAAAAGACATACACAATAAGTGATTATACATGAAAGTCAAATGTGTGGGATACACATAAATGAATATGGAGTTAAGCAATGGAATGATTCATTTATAAGTCTTTTTGAGTTCATTCTGGTCCATATATATGTACAAAAAGCAGTTTCTTTGCCATTCTCTGGCAAAGGGATGTTCTGTGAAGACAGAGGTTTAAAGCCCTTCCCCCTTAGGAATTTCAGTCTGGTTCTGCTAGGTGTGGGGGGGGGGGGGGGGTCAATGGGACTTGTGCAGTACTCTCATGGGTTTCCATGTGATGTCCAGCGTTGCATTTCAATTATGAACAACAAATTTGACAATCTCTTCTTCGAATTGAAATTGTAAATAAATGCTCTAGTGGTGTTCATGTTGAAAGCTGTTGTGTGAACAAGTTGGTTGGTAATCTGCTTGGTTCTTGTGGCACTAGAACTGATTTATGACTTCCTGAGGAATTCAGCTCATGTTTCAATGCACACAGCTCTGATAGACTCTTTAAATTGTCTGGTTCGACTCATTTCTGCTACAGGACTATGCAGTAAACATTGGACTGCATTATGTTCTGCAACACCTAGACCAGGGACTTAGGTGAGGATTCTGTTTGTGGACTTCAGCTCGGCCTTTAACACTATCATCCCAAACCTCCTCTTGCTCAAACTAACTCACCTCTCCGTGCCCACCTCCATCTGTCAGTGGATCAACAGGCTCCTGACAGACAGGCAGCAGCTGTGAGGCTGGGTAAATACACATCCAGCACCCATACAATCAGCACCGGAGCTCCCCAGGGCTGCGTTCTCTCCCCACTGCTCTTCTCCCTGTACACCAATGATTGCACATCTAAGGACCCCTCTGTCAAGCTCCTGAAGTTTTCAGATGACACCACACTAATTGGCCTCATTCAGGAAGGTGACGAGTCTGCTTACAGATATGAGGCTACCTGGAGCTTTACACGCTCAAAACAGAGGAGATGATCGTGGACTTCAGAAGAAACCTCCTGCTCTCCCCATCTCTCAGGACCTGAAGTGGGACATTCACATTGACTCCATTGTGAAAAAGGCCCAGCAGAGGTTGTACTTCCTTCACCTGCTGAGGAAGTTTAACCTGCCACAGGAACTGCTGAAACAGTTCTACTCTGTCATCATTGAATCCGTCCTCTGCACTTCAGTAACTGTCTGGCTCAGCTCAGTTTCTAAATCTGACCTCAAAAAACGACAAAGAATAGTCCAAACTGCTGAGCGAATCATCGGTACAACCCTCCCTTCTATTCAAGAACTGCACTTATCCAGTGTGAGCGAAAGGGCTGTTAAAATCACTCTGGACCCTCACATCCAGCACACTCCCTCTTTGAACTGTTGCCATCTGGTCGACGATACAGAGCCCTGAACACCAGAATGACCAGACACAGGAACAGTTTCTTCCCACAGGCAATCCATCTAATGAACACTTGATAATAACTGTGAAATATATATTGTCATTCCTTACCTAGTTATTTGTATTTTTTATTCTTTTATTATGTTTTTTGTTCTGTCGTCGTCATTCTGTTGCACTGCGGAGCTTCTGTCACAAAAATAAATTCCTTGCATTTGTAAACATACCTGGCAATAAAGCCCATTCTGATTCTGAATTCACATTTTACCAATAACAAGGTAAATACTGATATCAACAAAGGCAGTTGATATCTGAAACTGGCTTTGCGACTAGTGAAAACAGAATGTCTAAAATATCCACATTTTGGCTTTGTTTGCACTGTGCAGACCAATTGTTGTATGACAGAGTACCATGAGAGCTCTAGAGAGCAGATGGCTTCTTGTGCCTGTGAATCGCTCTCATGGTACTTTGATGTCATACACAGATCGGTATGCTCAGTACTGCTTCAAGTCAAACATACATTTTTACATGTATTTACATCGGTTTGACCATTCTCTGTAGGTCCCACCTCATGCATCATTATTAGTCGATGACATACAAAGTCTGCATGTTATTGGTCTAACGATCATTACCTTTATTGCCCTATATTCACTGTTAGAAAAAGAGGTACAATACAGGTCCATTTTTGTTCCCTAAGGTACAAACGTTGCATATGTACCCTTAAAAGTACAAAAATGTATCTTTAAGGTACAATTGTGCACCTTTAAGGTACAATTATGCACCTTCCATTGTACATTGTGAGCTTTTGGAGGTGTAAGGTACATATTTGTCCCTTACATATTTGTACCTTAATGTTTAAATATAAAATGGCAGGAATTAGTGGATGCTGAAAATGTCATCTCTCAATATAGAAACACAAGTTAACCTATACTATCAAACTCTATAATGTCAAACTAAATTAACTGTGAAATTTTGAGATATGGGCAAAATAAATCAGAATGTGTAAAGTTTTGAGATATGGGCAAAATAAATTAGAATGTTTTTTTGTTTTTTTATTTGTGAAGTGTCCCTTTGAATCATTTTTAATCATGTTAATGAGGATTATGTAATCATTTATATTCACAAACAGTATTGAAGAATTTGATTTTCAAACCATTTACCCTATTTATATTAGAATAAAACAGACAAATAATTGTTAACGCTTTAAGCTGTGTTCTATTGAAAGGATCTAGCTACAGGCTAACCACAGTTTGACTCAGCGGAAGCATAAATATTGCAGCGCGGAAGGATACATGAGTGAATCGACAGTGATCCAACTGTCAGTCTCTGTCAGTGTCGATCAAAGGTGGGAGGATGGCCCTTCGACATTTATCAACGGAGGATTTAATCACGGAGTTATTTACTTTGGGGATAGAGGTCACTGAAGAGGAGAAAAGTAAATTCAAAGGTAAAGTATTTGAATTTTTAATCAGTGTTTGTGGTGTTAATTCAAAGTTGGAAGTTAACTTTTACTGTTAATGTTAGTGCTAGCCAAGTTCATACTCTAAGTCAACATTAGCTAGCTAGACTCACGTTGACGATTGCCATTACTAGTTAACTAGTTTAACTAGTTAACATTAATTAAAAATTATTATATAATAATAGCATAAATAAATATTATTATTATTATAAGTAGCAGTACTATCTTGGCTACAGTTCACCATCGAGCTAACGTTAACTTCTTGGCGGCAAAAACGCTTCTCATCCAACTCTGCAGCCGAAAAGATAACGTTAACGTGAAATATTAAAATATTTCAGAACAAAAGACTAATGGGCGGCAAAAACGTTTTTTCCACATCATTATAGCTTAGCTGTAAAACTACTGCGTCAGAGTTGGATGAGAAGCGTTTTTGCCGCCGAAAATCTTTTGTTCTGACTTATGTGAGCTAACGCTAGCTGGACTGCGTCAGAGGAGAACGATTAAAAAAAAAAAAAAAAAAAAAATTTTTGCCGCCCAACAGTCTCTTGTTCTGGAATATTTTAAAGCTAAAGCAAAGCCATTTGGGCGGAATGTGACTATCGATAGCCAGTGACTGTTTGAAAGTATGATTTAGTCTTTAAATATGCGGTTTGTTTATAAAGACAGCGTCTATTTAAAAAAATGTGTTTCGCCGATCTCGGAGACATGAGCTCCACATGATCAGCGGGAGCTCCATCATCATGTATCCGCCGAGAGCAGCCTCAGCTCGGATAGACCTTCTGACATTTGCCGCTGGCTCTGATGTCTCTAGTGGTTCAAGATAAAATGTAATTCGTTTGGGGTAAAGCGAAACGTTTCTTATCTTTGTCCTTTATTCAATTAATCTATTAATATGTATATATGTATATATATATATATATATATATATATATATATATATATATATATATATACACACCGTTAGGTCCTTTCTTATTCCTGAAATATGAACTTTTGTCATGAAGCTCTGGTTGACTGCTCACTGACAGCATCAGTTGTTTCTCCATGTTGAATGAGTGACTCCTAGCAGGCTCCTGATTGGTTAACGCGGCGCGAATTGAAGCCCAAGTTCAAATTTTTAAACTCGGGCGGCAGACGCGAATTCGCGTCAAACGCTTAAATGCACAAAAAGCACCATTCGCGCTTCACACACGTATCGCGCGAAACGCTCAATTCGCGTCATTCGCAAGAACTAGACTCGAACTTTTTCCCCATTGACTTACACTAACGTTACAGTCTGCCTTTTTAAATTGTTGTATGTTGTTACCAAAGTGGTGGTTAACATTGCTGTTTTTCTTTTCTCTTTTGTCTAGATAATGATGTTGACGGAGAAGCAGTGGACTATTGATTGACTGAGAGGATGATTTCATGCCTCTTTGAAGGGTCGTTTAAGAAGCAAGCCAAAATTCAACCGATTTGTTCAGCAGTGGAAAAAAAACGTGACACTAACCCTCGAGCCTGTGAAGTACATTCAGAGAAGGCTACAGCAGATACATACTGTGTCAATGATAAACAGTTTGTTAGTATGGGGCATTTATGTTAAGCTGTGTTGGGAGGGCTGTAGAGGGTTGTGGATGAGTTCAAAGCTTGTGTTTTTTAATCCAGAATACATCAAGTGTCATTTAGTTTATCCGTTATTATTATTGAATCTGTGAATTAAACTGTTTTCCATTTAAGGACTAAAATAAATGTCTTAAAATTCAGTTAGTTGTTGTTTGCCTTCATTTTCTTTCACTCCTTAGGGAATAAAAAGGAACTTTTTTGCCACCTAAAGGTACAAAATGGCTTTGTCACTGGGGTGGTACCTTAATGGGACAAAATTGTACCTTTTTCCAGAGGTACTTTATTGTACCTTTGTCTAAGGTACATTATTGATCCTCAAAGGTACAGTATTGGCCCTTAGAAGGTACAAAAAAGTAAGGTACAAATTTGCTCCTCTGACTCAAGGTACAATAATGTACCTTTGAGGGTACCACCCCAGTGACAAGCTTTTGTTCCTTAAAGGTACCGTTTTGTACTTTTTTTTCTGAGAGTGTTGAGTAAAACTGGACAAGCCCTCGATCCAATGCAATTTGCATACAGAGCGAATAGAAGTGTTGAAGGTGCTTCACTTATGTTGTTAAACTTACTGACTAAGCATCTGGAGGGGAAAATACCCATGCAAGACTTCTCTTCTGCTTTTAATACTATACAACCTTGTATTCTAGCCAGAAGATTGCTAGAGTATTACAAGTTGAACTGCAACTTAGTGGGACGGATACTGGACTTTTGAACTAACAGAATGCAGAGGGTAAAAGTGAATGGTAGCTGCTCAGATGTATTATGTTTATCCACAGGATCCCCTCAAGGCTGTGTTCTTTCACCATTACTATATATTTTGTACACCAATATGTGTCAAAGCTTACATGAAAACAGGATATTTATTAAGTTTGCTGATGACACAGTGATAGTGGCTCATGTGGAGATTTATAAATATCTTGGCACAGTCATAGACTCAAAACTGTCATTTGAGTTGTATTGTGAAATGGTCTGCAAAAAGGATCATCAACGTTTGAGTTGCCTTAGGAAACCTGCTTAACATTGATAGACACATGCTGACTTTGTTTTACTTCACTTTTATTGAATCTTTCATGTCATTTTCTATTGTGGTGTGGTATGGAAGCCTGTCAGTGAAGAATAAGAACCCATTGTGTAAAAAGTGTAAAAAGAATTGGTGAATGGTGAACTGACACAGCCTTATGGAACACCTGTGCTAATGTTCTTTTGATGTGAAAGACAATTG
This sequence comes from Carassius gibelio, assembly GCF_023724105.1. Taxonomy (NCBI): domain Eukaryota; kingdom Metazoa; phylum Chordata; class Actinopteri; order Cypriniformes; family Cyprinidae; genus Carassius; species Carassius gibelio. The sequence continues at coordinate 17,855,376 of NC_068401.1, read as the reverse complement.
TTTACTTTTACACACTATGTGTCATGATTCTGCCCTCGTGTCCTTGATTTTTCCTAGTCTTGAGGCAGGATCATGACAGACCCATGTTTTGTGTACAAGCGCATGGCCTTGTCTTTGGGCCATGTGCTTGTGTTGTCTCGTTCCCTTGCCCCGCCCCCCTTGTTAACCTAGTCGTGTCTTGATTGTCCTATCTGTAACACCTGTCGTGTCTTGATTAGTACCCCTATTTAGATCTCCTAGTGTGCTCTGTCTTGCGTCGGTTCATTGTGTTACTTATGTGTTTCTCAGATGTGTTCCACACTTGTGACTGTGATTGTATCCTGTATACCGTGAGTGTTTGTTTATAGTTAGTGTTTAGTGTCTTTATCTGGTCAGCCCTGTCTTGTTTGGTTATTTAGTCCTTACCCTAGGTATTGTTTTCCCCCTCGTGGGTTTTTGTTTTCCCTTTTTGTATTTAATAAACCCTTTTGTGTTGAATCCTGTCTGCACCTGAGTTCCTCCCTTACCAAGATCCTGACACTATGATGTTGTACACATTATCAGAGTTCTATTAGTTAAAAAAGATAAGTACCACTTTACTATAGCTGGTTTTACACTCAACTGCTCTATCTTTAAGATTAAAAAGGGCGGTTGAATGGTGTTAAAAGCAGAGCTGAAATCGTTAAAAGTAAACGCATAAGCTTTGTGAAATATAAATAAATTAGACTGTGTTTCAGTAATAGCAACGTTTGACAATTCGTAAGCTCTGACGACGAATAACAGAACTTAAATAATACTGGGCCTTATTCTCCGTTAAGTCATGTTATAGGTTAAGACACTCAGTCTGTAGATGTTTTAATTCGTGTTATCACAAGGCTTGTTACATTGACCAATGACCCAGTTGGGAAGGTTTTTTGTTTTCTTTTTCTTTGTAACGATAATCCTTTTTCGGAGACAAGGTTGTGTTCCTTCTCATCATGGCTAAGTAGCAGCAGGCGTGCAGGCTGTAGCACGCTGCAACCGCGCTCAAAGAACAATGATGACTAACCGCATGGCTAGATGCTACAAGCTAGCCGAAGCATAGCTAGAGACTAGAAGCAGACACTAAAAGCAAACTAAAAGCTAGCAGAAGCATAGCTAGAGACTAGAAACAGACATGGCTAATAGCAGCAGCATAGCTGGAGACTAAAAACAGACTAAAAGCCTGACTGATAGCACGAGCAAGGCTAGAACTAAAAGCAAGATTTCATGGTGTCCAAAGTATTTAAAGTGGCCTGTTGGCCACACCTCAAATGTTGTCTTGACCAATCAGATATTGTCTTGGCTC